>NW_018128212.1:348457-355143 GCF_001952655.1 Monopterus albus
TGTGTTAGATCTGCTCGGACACAGAGGTGAGCGAGCAAAAAAAGGACGGACCCAGGTGGCTGACTTCAGTGCAAGTAGTGCTCAGTATATTTACAGTGATATCTTACAAGGAAGTGAATAACCAGGTTGAAGTGGGACCGGGTGTCGAGCCGCAGAAGGTGAATAACAGTCAGTGGTGGAATGATGAGGGAAAGGCCCGGCTGCGGACGCTGGGACTCACTCCTGGGCTGGTCGTGGTGGAAGGTTGCTGAGGAGACAGAGTTAGTACATGCAGTTAATGGGAGACTGTGCATCCACCTGCGTGGTGGAGATGGTGCGGGGTTGAGGAGGTCCGTGGTCCGGAGAAGCGACAGAGGCGAGGAGGCTGAGACAATGGGGCACAAGACTGGAACGGGGCTAGGGCGACAAAAACGTGAGTACAATATAAAGCTAAGAACAACGAGAAACAAACGGGGGCTAAACAGCATAACAGTCAAAAATAAATACCCTTTACCACTAATTCACTCTGCCATCGAGCCACTGCAGGGAGCATTGGTCTTCACAAAACTGGACTTGCACAATGCTTACCCCCTAGTACAAATAAGATAAGGGGACAAATGGAAGACTGCATTCAAAACACCTCTGGGACATTTTGAATACCGGGGCATGCCATTTGGGCTGACAAATGCTCCAGCAGTCTTACAGGCCGTTATAAATGACGTCCTATGAGACTTTATAGGCTGGTTTGTGTTTGTGTACCTGGATGATATATTAATCTCCTCTTCCTCTCTTACAGAACATCATAACCATGTCAGACAAGTGCTCCTCCACCTACTAGAAAACAGACTCTATGTCAAAGCTGAAAAGTACGCTTTCCACACAGACAGCATCACCTTCCTGGGATTCATTGTGGAGAAAGGCAAGGTGTGGGTGGACCCCTCCAAAATCACCGCGGTCACCACATGGCCCACTCCTCAGTCCAAAAGGGACCTGCAACACTTCCTCGGTTTCACAAACTTCTACCGATGGTTTATTAGAGTGTACAGCTCTGTCTCCTCTGACCTCTGCCTGTTCCCAGCCGCCAATGGTCCCATATTGCCATAGACTTCCTCACCGAACTCCCGCCGTCAAATGGACACTCAGTGATTCTGTCCATCATAAACCCTTTTTCTAAGGCTGCAGACTTCATTGCCCTTCCATAACTGCCTTCTGCACTGGAAACGGCAAACCTGCTGGTTCAACATGTCTTCCGCCTTCATGGGATCCTTTGGAAATTGTTTCTGATCGAGGACCCCAATTTATCTCCCAAGTCTGGTCTGCGTTCTACACAGCCCTTGGTGCAGTGCGGTGGCAGTCCGTCTCCAGCTTCCGCCATCCCTGCGAGTACACCCGGTCTTCCATGTCTCTCAGCTGAAGCCCTGTTGCTCCAGCCCCCTGTGTCCTCCTGCGCCACTTCCTCCTCCTCCCATCGAGGTTGACGGCGGCCCGCAATATTCGGTCAGATGCATCCTGGATGTGCATCCCAGGGGCAGGGGTTTCGAGAATCTGGTGGACTGGGAGGGCTATGACCCGGAACAGCGGTCCTGGATTCCCTGGTCCTTTATCCTGGACCCAGAGTTGCTTTGTGAGTTCCACACGGCCCATCCTGACAAGCCCGGTGGGTCGCCCTGAGGCACCCGTGGAAGAGGGGTCCTGTCAGGTTTGTTTGCTGCTCCCTGTCTCTCCTGGTCCCTGTTCCTCTCCTGCTCTCTCTCCCCAGGTCCTGGAGAGAGGTGTGCCTCCAAGCTGTGGCTAATCCCACTAATTAGAGCTGCACTACTTAGGACCCGGTCAGATGCTACTGCAGTGCCAGTTCGTTTCGTCCGCTAGACGAGGAGCAGCTCCTCCAGAAAGAACTCCACCTGATCTGTTTGCTTTGCTCTTTACCTACCGCATTATGCATGCCACTGCACTCGCCTCCATCTGCGGCGTTACGGTGCCATCTTTTTCTTGCCAGCTCTCTACCACCTTTACCAGCATGCTACGCCCTGGAGCTTTCTCCCTGGCTCCTCTGAGACCTGACCGACTCTGTTAACTCTATTCCTCTGTTTCTTCATCTATCGACAGGCATAGAGCTGACTACCCTGCATCTGCCACCTCCAGCCCACCTGCCCTGGAAGCGAGTGCTCGCCCCTGATCATTTTCCTGGTTCCGACACTATTCTTCGCCTGACTACTCTCCCAACCGGGCCAAAGAAACAAACCATATCACTATTATATCATACCCATGTATAATAAATCTCTATTCTGAGTCACTCTCTGCAGTTTGGGTTCGGTCATTCTCCACTCTCTCTCCTAGCGGCAGGACAGCAGACATAACATTCTATCTATACCATCACTCACATATACACACAAATGCTTATGTAAGCCAGGAACGTTTGTGTGTATGTTTTTGGGGTCAGATCAGGATCATCGTGAATAGAAAATGGGGAAAATTATTTCAATAGCAGATTTTATGACCAACATTTATATACTCACATATTTTAATGTTTGGGATTCAAGTTATAAATGCGCCGCATACTTTGATCTGCATGGATGTTTGTGAGCTATCCAAAGTAATACTGTATTGCTGATTTAATTACTTTTTCACTGGATGGAGTTTGGTGATGGGGTATCAGCTTCCATCTCTCTGCCATTTGTTTGCTGCATGTGGTGCCTGTTGCAGAGTCCGACAATCAGTCAGGGAGGAAAGGTGCACATGTGTTGCATTTTTCCTTCAACACTGGTAATAAGCAAATGTGCATGGTATGATAACCATCAATTTTCATACCATGGTATACTGTGAAATTGGTATACTGCTGCAACCCTGCATTGTAGGTGTTATGGTTTAGTCCCCCTCACCAGGAGGGTGAGGGAGAACTGCGGTAGGACTCAAGTGTGCTGACCCAGGTGCTATTAGAAAGAAGGAGGTTTAATGGAACAAAAAGACAAAGTAACAACATAACAGGGGCCATGTACATATATAATCAAAGTAGGGCAGAGATAGAGGATGAGACCTGGACAAACAGGTACAAAGACAAACTAACACCAGGTCTCAGGAGAGCAGGAGGATGAGGATGGACAGGTGAATAGACAGGCTAACCAAGGGGACAGGCGAACGAAAAGGATATCCACAGCACAGGAACTGTCAGCCAGGAAATCAAAATGACGTACAAACATAATACCATGCAACCAACGTACAAAATGTGATCCACAGCACAGGAACTGTCAGCGTGGAACACAAAAGGACATTCAATACATACCACAAATACAGTTACGGGGAAAGCACATTAGGTAATTAAGGTAGTTAGTTCAGTTAAATAAGGTAAGTAATGTAATGCTCCGGCGACAACACAGCGTCTGCCATAAGTATACATAAGGAGCACAGGTAATCATCAGGGTGGCACCCCAGCTGTGCGCACCAACAAATGAGTCGCTAATTACTGGAATGCAACACAGCTGAGGTGCAGAGCCCGCAAGATTGAGAGAGCAGAGGAGAGAAAGGTGGAAGAGAGGCAGGTCGTGCCGAGCGGACCTGACAGTAGGATTACAGGATCTGCAAAACACCCGGGGAAAAGGGGTGAGAACACATGCAGGGGAGCAGAACTAATGAAAAATGACTCAAACGTGGTAGCTGACATGACATTATTACATTCTGTACAAGAAATTGCATCAAAAATCGTAATGTATCTACAATGACCAAATCCTATGTTATTACATCATGTGCTCCATGGTTTTATAACACTATACTTATACAGATTTTACATGATCTATCTTTCAATTATAACATTTTTCAGCATATTTGCAGTTATTACTGTACATTGGCAGCTTTTAAAATATATTTCAAGAAGTGTCATGTTTCACTGATAGCAACTTAACCCAGAGCAAATGATAAGGACAGAGTAGAAGCAAATTAATTCAGCAAATGAGACAAGTTCTACTAGCAGAATGATGAGTGTGACGTAGTGAAATTAGTGCCATGGAAATGGACATACATTATGCTAAATGAGGGGATAATGTCATTCACATTTAATATTTTTACTAGGCCTTTAGTGGCCAACTGTGCCAGTCACACCCCCCAGCTTATTTGAGGCTCTGTCATCATTTGAATGCCAGCTTTTACATGAGAATTTATTATATTCATTGTGACAGGAGAATTTTAGATGCTCAACAAACATCAACAACATCACAGTAATGAAAGCTTGTACCAACAAAAAGTGATATAAAGAACAAGACCTGACAGTGTGCCACTTAAAATTAACACCGAATGCAGCACCACTGTCATCAGAGAGCAGATCAGTAGCCCTGCAATTACTGCTGTGTCAGAGGTGTGCTTCATTTCTGCAAATGAAGAGGAGATTAATTCACTGGCACTCTCTGATCGACAGCAGATGAAAGAAGAGACAGCAACTGCTTGACCCTGTCTGACAGAAACACATGTCAACACTATGCTCTCTGTCCTCCGCTCCTCCTCCACCTCCTCTTCTGCTTCTCCCGTCACCTTGTACCACCTCCCCAATGCTAATACTCCTTCTTTTCCATCACTTCCTCCATTTTTCCTCCCCCTCCTGTCATCTTCACTCCTACCACCTGTGCCCCCTTCCAACTTTCCACCACTTCTGCCTTCCTCCCCTTCCGCATCCTCCTCATCATGTCTCAGAAGCAGTGTTTCTGTCTGAAGCTGACAGCTAACAAGTAATTATGGGTAATCATCTAAATGGACAGTAATTACTTCAAGAAGGGAAGGGCTGGAGTTTGTCTTTACAATATTGTGTGCTGATGACTAGTCCTTGACTTGCTTTTGTAAGTCCTTAACCCAGTAGCAGCACATACCTAGAACACACACACACAGCTTTGATTGTGTCACTGTCAGGAGCATTTCTTTCACTTTCACTTCATTCACTGGATGCTGGGGACACCAAATGCCCACTTCTACATACAGTATGTATCCTGAATAGTTAAGTGTTTCATCAAATTCGTCATGTTACTGGTCTTGCTAACAACATCCTTTTTGCATATATTACCCTGCGCTTCATTGGCATCAAGCTTGATAAAATGGAGCCACACTTTTGACCTCTTCGACATTTTTAAATCCCCTATGCCATGTACACTGTAGTTGAGCCTCAGTTGAGTCTCTAAAATACAACAACACACACGTGGCCTCACTCACATGAGCCACGTCTCTGGGTGTTGCACGCTGTTGCATTGGCTAACTGACACTGATGAGATTTATTTCCTAGATATGGAATTTTAACACTGAATGACAAGATAATTTTCAATATTTGATAGTATCGATGCCATAAAAGTAAGTTCGATACCCAGCCCTATCTGGTCTAGACTTGTTTTGGACACCTGTGACGTACACCTACTAAAGACAGAGACTTGCTAAAGATGTCTAATTAAGGTCTGTGTGAGATTTTGAAAAAGTGTTCCACTGAGTAGCCAGAATGAAAGTGTGAAATCTTTTTGGGTGTCTTCTATACATTCAGTTTATCCATCAAGCATTTTCACAAGATTCAAAATGAAATTTTGAATGAAAAAGAACAACTTAATTCCTACTTCAGTCCCAACAAGTATATTTTTGGTTAATCATGGAGCATTTGAGTGTAGTTAAAGTATTTTAAAATTATTTTAGGAAACTGAAAGACAACAATTACTTGTCATTTTAATTCTATTTATGTGCATCTAACAAATGTCAATTTGTCCCATCTTACACTACAGACACATGTTACAGATGGCAAAGTGATCATTAAGTATGAATTTTAACTTAATTATCTCTCTGTGTTTGGTAAGGAGCATTATTAGGACATCCAACATGGCTCTGGATTTCTGGCTTGGTGGCTTCTTCAGAGAAAGACGAAACTTGTGTTGAAGAACTCAAAAATGCATATAGCACAAGGAGGTGGTCCAAGATGGGAGAGGGAGCTGCCTCACTGTGGTGGTCAGTTACACGAAGAGCGTTGTAAAGAGGTCATATTTTTGATGAACCACACCAGTGACAGAGAAATCATCCTGGAGAAGATGGAGACCTTTGAGAATAGGTAGCATCTCATCCACAACCCAGATGAATTGCACACCGTATTCTTTGTGTTTCCAAGGTTGCTGGATACTAAAGGGCTGGTAAGAATTGTCATTCTTTTTTGTAACCACAGTTAATAGAGCTAAGCTTAGCACACAATTGTTAGATATGTGAATAGAATATGAAATATTTTTTCATTTGTGTTGCCACAGATACTTCAACAGTTTAGCCTCCTCTTTGGGCCAGAAACAGCTGGCAAACTACTTGCGAAGTGGGATATGTCCTATAAAGAAAAGGTGATCAGAGAAGCGGAGAGCCTTATGTCCACCCCGATGCTCCCAAGTTTGTTGAGGTCTGCCAGCCACAGAAGGGATGACAGTGTTATCCCCTCTTTCAAGACAAAGCCCTGTCTTCCTTCACTGGTCCCGCTCCCAGCCACTGGTTCCGCTACATGGATGACACATGGGTTAAAATCAGGACAAAGGAGGTAGAGGCTTTCACCAAGTATATCAACTCTGTGGATGGCAACATCAAGTTCACTCATGAGGATGCCAGAGATGACTGTCTGGCCTTTTTGGATTGTGCAGTCCACTTGGGAGGGGACAGAAGCCTGAAGGTAGAAGTATATCGGAAACCTACACACATGGACCAGTACCCGCTTTTTGACTCAC
>NW_018128212.1:355590-357292 GCF_001952655.1 Monopterus albus
CTGATACCCCAAGTGGGCCTTCACCAAAGCTCTGCTTTCTTTCTACCAAATGTTTTTGTTGCATTTTGTCTGGATGAAATCACAACTATCTTGTTTAAAAAAAAATATGTCAAGTAGGAGACATTACATACTGTTATATTTCATTGTACTAATGAATGATTATAAATGCTGTCAGGGGTGTAATAACTTGTACATCAGAATCTGCTTTATACATTGGTGAAACTAAGCAGCCACTGCACAAACACATGGCCTAACACAGGAGGGCAAACCCCAGTGGACCAGAATCAACAGTCCACCTCCACCTGAAGGACAAAGGGCATTCTTTTGAGGACAGTGAAGTCCAGATCCTCTCCAGAGAACATCACTGGTACGAGAGAGGTGTCAAGGAAGCTATTTTTGTCCAAATAGAACACCCCTCCCTAAATAGGGGTGGTGGATTAAGACACAACTTGTCATCCATCTACAACTCCGTTTTGAGATCTCTGCCCAAACATGCTCACCAGGACAATAGGCGTTGGTCCACAGGGGAGGATTCAACGAGTAACAATGCTCACCGATACTGGGCTATAATGACTCAGTCGTTAAGGAATATTGTTGGGCCTCAAAGGACTGAAACACCATCGATGGGGATAAATATCTCTGACTCAATGCCAGTCGGGCAGAACTGATGAAGCCTCTTGGATGAGAGGTGAAACGTCTTTCACCTAAAAACCTAGTCCACTTGGATGTATAGTTTGGGTAAAGCAGTCCCTGAATATGTTCTGAATGGCAGATTACACCTGGGCTCTAAGTGCCCCAGCAGCCTGGGAAATCTAAGATTTTTCACTACAGATACAGTAGTGGTTGCTCATTAAATATAATGAAGGTGTGCAACTTCTCTCTAATTCCTTTAGCCAGTGGGTTGTCTGCTGGAAGTTTATTGTGTTTCTCGAAATCATCAGGGGGTACACCCTGGACAGGTCGCTACTTAGAGACAAACAAACACACACTCCAACAGGCAATTTAGAGTCACCAATCAACCTAAGCTGCATGTCGTTGGCCTGTAGGAGTAAGCCAGAGCACACAGAGAGAACCCACACAGGCACAGGGAGAACAAGCAAACTCTGCACAGACAACCACTGGGTTGGCCAAGAGGATTCAAACACAGAACCCTCTTGCTGTGAGGTGTCAATGCTAACCACCTCATCATCATGCAGCCAATCTGTAAACTTCTACATTTAAATTCTGACAAAACTGAAGTTATTGTAGTTGGGCCTGAAAGCCTAAGAAATATGCTATCTAACCAACTACTTATTCTAGATGACATAGCTCTGGCCTCCAGTGCTTTTGTTATTTATGACCAGGATATGTCCTTTAACTCAAACATAACTGGTCTGTGCATTTGTTATTTCCAGGCTGGACTACTGTAACTCTTTTGGTTTGCTCAGCCGCTCTGGCCTCCCTCACCTTTCCTACTGTCTCTTGCCCATTTACACTAATCACGTTCACCTGTTCCTCACTCCCTTATCACCAGCTGCACTTGATTAGGTCACTCACTATATTACCCGGTTTCACTCCTCAGTCACTTGCCAGTTCGTTCTAGTCTCTAGGCCATTTTTTCTCCGTGCGCTTTTGTTATTTGTATGTATTTATCCCCTAGCCAGCTACTGTTTTGTGTTCTCCCCATGGACTGTTCCTCCGGACCGTGGCTCCACTCTCTCCT
>NW_018128212.1:358200-359055 GCF_001952655.1 Monopterus albus
TGGTAATGGATATTTGTTCTTGACAGTAATGGCATTAAGACCACGGTAATCAATGCATGGACGGAGGCCACCGTCCTTCTTCCCCACAAAAAAGAATCCTGCACCCAGGGGTGAGGAAGAAGGACGGATCATACCTGCATGTCGGGTGGTTTCTATGTACTCCTGCAGAGCCTGCCATTCGGGTTTAGAGATGTGGAAGAGTCGACTGTTGGGCAAGGTGGCTCCCGGATACAGGTCGATTGCACACAGTCATATGGCCTATGGGGAAGGAAAGAGTCAGTGGCCAGATGTTTACTGAACACCTGCTGGAGATCATGGTAGTCCAAGGGAACAGAAAACAGGTCAGGCGGCTCTGGAGGTGTAGAAGGCATGGATGTGGTGGGTTGTCCGGCCAGAAGACAGGTCAATGCACAGGTGGGACTCCATTGAGTGATGGTACCAGTGGTCCAGTTCACGAAGGGGTTATGTTGGACCAGCCAGGAGTGACCCAATACCAGTGGTGTAACCGGAATGGAGAAGATGTGGAAGCGGATGTCCTCATGATGGTTGCTCGGCGATGGTGAGATGAAGAGGTGGAGTCTGGTGGGTGATGTGGGTCAGCAACCGGCCGTCGATGGCTCGGGTCTTAATGGCATGGGGTAGCGGTTCGGCGGTTAGGCCTAGTTGCTCCACCAGGACCGGGTACATAAGATTTCCCCCGGCTCCGAAGTCCAGGAGAGCATGGTGGGAGGACATCCGACCAGCTGTTTCAAGGAGCACGGGGATGAGGCAACTGGTACCCGGCCTGGTGGAGGTAAAAGGACGGCCCGTCAGTGTCCCCAATGTCACTGGCGGGGGCGCTCCCTTTTTCGCCAC
>NW_018128212.1:359260-360132 GCF_001952655.1 Monopterus albus
GGCAGAAACAGCATAGCTGTTTATCGATGCGGATGGCCAAGTCTACCAAGGAGCGGAGAGAAGGGGGCTAGTCACGAGTGTTCAGTTCAGCCTTGATGTTGTCATTGAGGCCGTGCCGGAAAGCCACGCGTAACGCACAGTCCTCCCAGCCGGCCTCTGTTGCCAGGAACCGGAAGTTGATGGAGTAGTCCAGAACTCGGTGCGTGCCCTGGCGGATAGTCATGAGCTCCCTGGCAGCTTGGCCCTGATGAGAGGAGGGTGAAAAAACAGTTTGTAGCTCCTCCAGGAACTCTGTGATGGTGGTGCCGATGAGCATGCCACTGGTGTCCGCAGCCTCGGCCCAGGTAAGAGCTTTATCACATAGCCGGTTGATTACATAACTTATCTTTTCCCTGTCCATGCGAAATGTCCGTGATTGCTGATCGAACACCCGGCAGCACTGCAGCAGAAAACCCCAGCACTTGTCCACGCTGCCATCAAAGGTATCTGGTTCTGGGATAGGCGGATCACGGCAGGGGCTGGCAGAACGGGGAGCTGAGTGTGGATCTGGGGTGGCAGCGTGACCGTGGTGGGAAAGGAGCAGTGAGGTGAGCTGTGCTACTTGCTGGGTAAAAATGAAATGTCCTGTTGTTGCTGCTGCAGTGCCTGAGCCATTCTGTTCATTTGTGCAGTGATGTGTGCAGGAGCAGAGGCGCTACTTGCACCGGAGCCAGCAGGGTCCATGTTGGCCAGTTCTTTCTGTTAGGAATGCTCGAACACAAAATGAGCGAGCGGAAAAATAACAGACCCAGGTAGCTGACTGTGGTGCAAGCAGCGAGGTTTATTTACAGTGCGAAAATAGTGAACTATATCTTTATATGTATATATATATA
>NW_018128212.1:360234-364270 GCF_001952655.1 Monopterus albus
ATATACAGGAGGAATGTGGTGAGAGATGACCGGGTGTCGATCAGCGGGAGCAGAAACACAGTCAATGAGGAGATGGGTGATGATGGGCCGGGCTGCGAACAGAGGGATCACTCCTGGGCTGGTCGAGGTGAGGCGATGATGGCTGAGAACACAGAAGTATGCAAACAGGTTAAATGGGGACTGTGCATTGACCTGTGAGGCGGTGGCTGGTAGAGCTAAGTGAATCCAGGGTCCAGAGGAGCGGTCCGTAGCGGTGGAACGACAGAGATGGCGGGGCAGGATGAGACTCGAGAAAACATTGAATACAGATACTGGCGTACTTGGCACAACAAAAACAGAATGATAACACATACAGGGCCTGGAGACAAAGAAAGAACTGGCAGGGGAGTGAACGGTAAGCAGTGTATAAGTAAGGAGGAAAATTAACAAGGCACAGCTGGTGAGTAATCAGGGGAGCGGGACAGGTGTGTCGAATAGTGTAATCAGTGCAAGGGAGCAGACTAGTGTGAGGAAAGGAAGAGAGGCAGGTGCCGCCGGGCAAACCTGACACCCAGTCTCAGTTCAGGAGGCAGACACCCTCTCTACCTTTAAGATTAATCTTGAGATTTTCCTTTTTGATAAAGCTTATATTTAGGTTGATATAATATTGTTGTTCTATCATTAATTTTAATAAATGTATATTTTATTATACTTTATTTATGTGTCAAAATTTTGTTACTGATGGCGGTGCTGTCAAATGCTGCCTGGACACCGGGGGAAACTAGGGGTTCACTGTCTTGCCCAAGGACACTTTGACATGTGAACTGGTAATCAAACCACCAACCTGTCAAATGCCCTATGATAATTATTGGTGTTGGTAATAATATAGTTGCCTCACTATGGTTATCAGTAGTGTATTCTTACTTTGTTAGACAACCCTGGTAGAGCATCAATGGTTGGACAACTCATTGGACCCGGCTCTCAGAGGTGACTGCCTTGGCAATCCAGTTGGACCAGCCACTGCTTAGCCTGAGCAAATACAATGCACATGCTATGTGTCAAGCTGCATATTTGCTCTGTGCTTGGGTGAGACAGAATTCAGAGATGTTTTGTTTTAAGGGTGTACAATGGTGTTGCTTTTTGTGGGGCTCTGAAGATTTATTATCGCACTATGCAATGACATTGCTATGCCAGCTTTACAAAATGTCTTGATAAGAGCATCAACCACTGACATAGCATCTCAGGCAGACCAAGCGTCATCAGACGAACAGTCAGTAATGGGCTAATGTGCATTTAGGCCCGTCGTGCTGTGGCACTGCATGAAGAATTGTTCTTATGTTACTAGTGAAAGTGTTTTGGCACTTGAAATTCACACTGATGAAACTTTTCATCATGTCATGTAGATCAAACTTTTAGACAATACTGTATCTCCGTGCACATGCATGAATGTAAGGTAAGTGGGCTGTCATGGTATGTGCTGCAGGTGCTGCTGTCACTTATTTCTGATCCATTAACATTGTAATATTACACCACCAAGATTATGTTTTCTCATTAGCACAGAGTTCACTCTAGCGAAAACAACACCAGAACTTCAACACTTCACTCTAAAAGGACCCAACACTAGAATTTTAACTCCAGTGAATTTGCTGTGTTGCTGACTTTCACTGGTGGAGTTTGGGCTATAAATCCTGACTGAAAATCCTCAAACAAATCATTCCTGTCCAGGTGGTCACATAACTGCTTTTCAGCAGCATTTTCAAAGGTTTTAAAAATAAACAGGAGATTGGATACTGGTCTATAATTAGCTAGGACAAGGTCAAGAGTAGGCTTTGTGAGTAGAGGTTTAATTACAGCAACCTTAAAAGCCTGTGGAACATAATCTGTTAATAGAGAGAGGTTGATCAGATGTAATATGGACATGTTAATTAGGGGTAAAACGTCTTTGAGTAGCCTGATCAGGATGGGGTCTACGAGACATGTTCATGATTTAGATGAAGCAATTGTTGCGGTCAACTCATATCTATGGGAGAGAAGCAGTCTAAGTATACATGAGGTCTGACAAATGTTTCTGAAGCGATTGTACTTTATGACACATCTGTGAGAGTTGTGGGAAAGATCTGATGTAATTTTATTTGTAAAGAAGTTCATGAAGTCATTACTCCTGAGATCTAAGGGAATATTGCTGGCTTTTTCATCACTCATTTTTTGTGTTCAGTCTACATTTGGGTCCTCCTTAAGTCTTAACACATGTATGCTGTAAACTCCCTCACTTTGTTCACAATTCTGCTTTAAGCCAGTGACCCATTGAAAGCTTGAAACAGCAATTTGGCTATGTGCTGTACCTTCTTTCAAAAAATAAGTTAAAACAGAGTGCTGCCATTTTCATCCATTACTTCCTTTCATGCTCTGTGCTGACACTGAGAGCCATCATTCATCTTTAGAGCTGTGACATCTCCTGTCTCAGTGTGATGGGTGATCTCTTGCCTCACTCTAATGACTGTTATCTTTGATTCACAGTCTCAATTAACAGCTTACTGCAGGTCAGTGATTAACAATTAGCTGATAAAGACTCTGACACACTAACAGGACCAGAAAAGGGGGGCTGAAGGGCCACATCACGGTAAATATTCCAATTTAATTTTATTATAAATAATGTTTACAGCAGGACAACGTAAAAGCATTTCACAAATTTAAACTTAAGAAAAGAATTATTTTATTCATAATTCACTGTTGTGTGTGTGTAATAGGGGTGTAAATGGTTCTGCCCCCCCAGCCCCACCATTGTTTCCCTCGTTTCCCACAGCATTAGGAGGGATTTTTAAAATATCAATTAGCTAACAAATTAAGACCGACTCAGTCTTTTCTCAATGTGAAGAACTGGTAGTGGAGACAAAAAGCAGATCTACTCTCTAAAACATAATATGTGTCAAATCAACCAGAAGCAAAACCTCCAACAGTTCACAAATGTAGAAACTATGGGATGTCCAAATCTTTACCAGATGTGTGAAAAATCTATCACTGTTGAAACCCATAGAGCCATTCATATCATATTTGATACACAAGTTTCTGAACATATAGAAATCGCCAAAAATGTACCAAATGTAATACCAAACAAAATAAAAATATTCTACATAATATGGCATATTTATTCCTATATGCCTGGATGATCTATCTATGCATGAATGGCAAATAAAAATCTTGAATCTTGGATTTTGAATTTTCTTTTGGATTTAGTTAAAAAAAAACATCTCATGTCCGAAAAAATGGACTGTTCTGGCTAGTTTTTGATGTGTTAGGCTTTACAGGGTTAAGTACTTTACAAGGAATAACCATCCATAACATAGCCACAGCCTACAGGTGTGTATGCACCTGTTGGTGCATCAGTACTTCAGTAAGGGCCTGTTTGATATTTATGGGTCAACCAGGAAAAATATTAATCAGCAAATTGTTTTAATCAATATGTTGTGATTTTCATGTTCATTTCTTTAAATATACAATGTCATAAAGTGGATGGACACTCATGCTTCTATACCCATTGGTTAAATGCACCATTAGTCATTAATATCAGATCAATATTTTAAGTCAAACAGTATCTGTGAATTGTCGCCTCCAGTCATTGATTATCTTGTAAAAAAAAGTTGTCTGCAGTGTTTCATTCTTCTCGATCAACAAAAAACCAGATCTCAATTCTGTCTTTTAGTTATTTTTAAGTTTTGATACAAATGTTAAAATCTGAATATAAATTTTGTAAGAGATTCAGAGAGATTAGGATTTTATATAATACTACTGAATGCACCCTCACTCAAAAGGAATAACAAGAAATCATATTTCCTTTAATTATAATTTTTTCTAATTGCTATTTTTAAAATGAAAATGTTAATGCAGTTTTCAAAAAGCATTAGTTCTTTCTGTATTATGCTCATTTACCATATTTGTTATCCATCCATCCATCCATTTTCCTCCGCTTATCCGGGACCGGGTCGCGGGGGCAGCAGTCTAAGCAAAGATGCCCAGACTTCCCTCTCTCCAGACACTTCCTCCAGCTCCTCCGGGGGAA
>NW_018128212.1:364740-407086 GCF_001952655.1 Monopterus albus
CGGCTGCAAACCGCCCCAGTGCACGCTGGAGGTCCTGGTTTGATGGGGCCAACAGGACATCGTCTGCAAAAAGCAGAGACGAGATCCGATCCCCAAACCGGACTCCCTCCGGCCCCTGGCTGCGCCTAGAAATTCTGTCCATAAAAATAATGAACATAACCGGTGACAAAGGGCAGCCCACTGGACCATATTTGTTACTCTGTTTAAATTTTGTAGCGAATGATGACTTGATTAGGACTCAAATCATAAAATTAGGGCTTGGATTTGACTTGAGACTTTCTAATTGAGACTTGAGACAGTGGCCTTGTCCCACATCTGGTTGCATCAAATCAAAACCTGGATCTTATGAAGTAAGTGAGCCAGCAGAGTATGAGAAGTGTGTATACAGCACCTCTGTCTCTTTCTTCCTGCAAATGAAGAAAAACCTTAGGATTAATTCTAGACAGAAAAACTAAGGCACATGAAAAATACTAGATATGTAAAGATATAATACAAGATATATATAAAAACAAAAGTAAACACAACAATCATGGAAACTGAAAACAAGAGAGCAAATACACAAAGAATAAAACGTTAAGCAAAAATGTGAGAAGGACCAACGAATTTGCTAAAGTATTTCAAGTTGCAGCAGGGTGAAGCTGGTCAGAAATCAGAAGCCAGCAGGCAAAGCCTACAGCTGTTAATAAAAAGGTTAGTACAAGCCAGTGTGATACGGAAGTCATGGATTTCAAAAGGACATAGGACTGAAGCAAAGTGCGGAACAACTCCTGCCCTGTGACTTTGTTATGGGCTGTTATAAATAACTGAAGGTAAGAACGTGTTTATTTAATGTTACTGTTGTTACGTCCGTGGGTCACGCCGTTCCAAGCACCTCATCAACGGGCACCGGGGTTGCCGCGGAATCGGCCCCCTCCCCGAATAGATGCACAATCTCGGCGACGAGGCACACCTGCTCCCAATCATTGGAGCGGTACTTAAACATGGCGTTGGGGTGTCCTTGTCAGCCGTAACAACTGTAGTATATATTTTCTGGTGTGCTTTAAATTTTTTGCTGTAATACTAATATAATGTTGATGAGTAGTGGAGTAATAAGGCCCCAAATATGTCAGGCTTGCTACTGATTGAATGGATTAGAGGCCGTAGCCTCACAGTCCTAATATATTTAGCATCACTTGTGTCGATATTTATAACTCACACTTGCAATTATCCATCTTATGTGATTTACTGGTTGCTACAAACACACCACAAATGTGTTTTGCCTCCAAGTTGCTCCCTTAATGTGGAAATTGTGCAAATGCTCCATCGAGGAAATGTTTTGATTCCAGTCTTGTGTTGAAATCTCTTCCTCCTGTCAGTGTTTCCCCTTGTTAAAACTGCGTTTCTACAGCACCACCCCACTCTGTGGTTAGGGTTCAGGTTAGGGAACATCCTGATGGGGGAACATATCTCAACACAACACCAGGACCTCCTCTCCTCACAATGACATGCTGGGTCTGTCACAAAGTGATATTCTGAGGCCTCATAGGTTACAAATTAAACACCTAAATTTTTTTTTTTTTTTTGGAGCTACATGCATAAAGAGCTCTACAGAATCCACCAAAATAGAGAAATACCAGAAGCAAAAACAGACACAACCATTTGTTACATCACTCCAACTGAATATGGCAGGTCTTTTTAAAGAGTGTGTAGTTTTTATTTGTAGCATTTTATCATCTGCTGAAGTGTACATAAACCTTAGCCAAATATACTTAAAATCCCCATGGCTGCACATTTTGCTTGTTTCCAGCCATTTAATGTTTAATCTTGGGTACCTCTAGATTAGCTCAGCACCCCTCATGACTCCAGATAGTCTGTAATTATTTCAGAACGACAAGACCAAAGAGCCTCTTCGCAAAAAGGATTCGTGAATGCGCACACCTCCTGTTGTGTTGAAAGTGGACAGCACAACGAACTGCAACGTTAGGTGTTAATTAATTAGAATTTCTCCTCCATAAATAGTAAACAGTATATGTACCAATGAAAAGAGATGTGTAACACTCTAAACAAAGCAGGTAATTGAGAAACGCCATATTTTAACTGGCATAATGCAGACATAGTAATTTCTCCAGTCTTACAGCAATTCTCTCTAACATTACAGAAACAAGGCATTAACTGCCTTTTTTCAAATGAGCTTTATTGAAAAAATACATAACAAACAAGGCAATATGGTGAGGGCATATCAGGCAAGCTCACATGAACATGCAATGGCCTGGAGATTATGACCATTCAAGGAAATCCTTAAACTATCACATATACTTTATTTTGGTAAAAGTCTAGTGTGTGTATAAACCAAGTTGCTTCCGCATAGAAATACTAGAACATTTTTTGAGCTTTAGGTCATGTCTAAAATGATAATTCACCATTGACATTGTAGATAAGTCAGAAAACAAGGAAACACGCCATGGGTTCCTTAATATTAAAGGAATTGGATCAGTATCAGCACCCCCTCCCCCAAATGGATTGGGACATCCCTATAAAATATAATACAATACAGTACAACCACAGAATACACCCACATAAAAGTCCCTAACAATTTAAAATAATTGCTAATGAGCAGTGTTTTTCTAGGTTTAATTCTTCTCAGAGAAACACATAGTAAACATAAATCTAGTGACCACAGACCAGGAGAAAGATCAGTTTGATAAACACATGAACACACAAGAAGAAAACAAGAAGCAATATGCATGCTGGGCTGGAGTGTAGAAAGACACAGTGGGCACTTTTCCTAGTCTGGAAACTAGATGATATTTAAATACAATGCTTAAATACAGGGTACCTAAAAAGACTAATAAGACACAGGCAAAAGTCATCAGGGAATGAACTGAGCATGGTAATGCTGGGGCAGATACGAGCCTGGGTCAGCAGAAGGGTAACAAACTAAAGTTCTGGAACAGAACATGCAATGAATCATGATACCCTGGCTCTTTGGCTTTCTTGGAACCTACCTCCATTTTGTTATCTAGGACTTGGTTTCAGTGTCATCTAGACTCTGATCCTGACTCTGGTCCAGTTAACTGCTTCTGTTCCCAAACTGGTGAGGGCAGCATGGACTTAAAACAGGGGAGGGTCCAGCAAGGCTTTGGCATTACTGCCCCAAAACTAGGGCAGTTTGTGAAAACACTGATGTTAAATAGATGAGAATCCAATTTCACCAGTATCAATCATCACAGAAACAAAGACAGGCGGTATCTTGAGGCTCAGTGCACACTATGCTAGGGAAAACATAAATCCAGTTACATTTTACACATACAGTATGTTAAACAAAAAATCCTCTACAACAGACAATTGTAGCCTGTGAACTTTGATTCTGGAGAACTGAATCACCTGCACGCACTGAATCATTGTATCACATACATGCAAACACATAGAGCACAAAAGACCCCTCCATCCCCCTCTTGTGTCTGTCACTACACTCACACCCACACACACAGTTAATAGCTGCTAAGAAATGACATTTGGTAAATTGCGTTGTGGCATTAACCTTTTCTCTATTAATTAAATGAGTGAAGAGTGGAGGCCTACATTAATGAAGTCAGCAATTCACTATTAGGCTATTATACACACACATTTGCTTTCATTCCTTGTGGGGACTTTACATGGTCTCTGCGTGTGGACTGATCCCCACAATGTGAGTGTGTAAACAGGTTTTGGTTCTGGCTATATGAGTATTACCAGGTGCACACACACACACATATACATATATACACACAACAGGGATGCGCACAGAGCCCCATATTGGCATTGTTGAGGCAGAAAAATTATTTGTATTGGAATAAAAGTGGAAATAGGTGTAAAAATCCTGTTTTTGTTTCAATACAGTCCTAGTTTTAGGATATTAAAGTGTTAACATAAGGCTAACTTACTTAAGCCTCTTGAGTCCCCTTCAGAAGTGTGACTTCAGTGGCAGGGGCCCAGCTCTCTGATTTTTGACTAAATGTGAACATGCATTTATTACCTCCACCAAGGAGGTTATGTTTTTGGTTCCGTGTGTGTGTTGGCAAGCAGGATTACAGGCAAATGGTTGGATGAATCATCAGTGTACTTGGTACAGACATGGGTGGGGATCAACCTGAGAAGTGATTAGATTTTGGCTGGAAAAGGTCAAAGGTCAAGGTGGTCACAAAAAATAAAAGTCACAAAAGATTCCCATTGTTAACATGAAATATTTTTAAAAAAGCTCATCTTTGTCAAATTTTATTGAAGTTTTTTGTTTGAATTTTTTTTTCATAAGCATAAACTTTATAACCAAGTATTTTCAAAAATACAAGGAATTTAACTCCAGCCCAATGGCCCCCGATGTGCACAACACAAAAACAAAATAAATACAAAATATATACAAGTTAAAAAAGCAAAATTTAAAAGAACAAACATAGACTAGCTGTTCATCAGTATAATAGCCCAGGGGAAGAAACTGTCTCTATGCCCGATTGTCTTGGTGCACAGTGACCTGTAACGCCGTCCAAAGGGGAGGAGTTCAAACAGTTTGTATCCAGGGTGTGAGGGGTCTGCAGTGATCCTCTTCGCCCTCCTTTTGACCCGTAAGGTGTACAGGTCCTCCATGGAGGGCAGGCTCACACCAATGACCTTTTCTGCAGTCCTGACTGTCCGCTGAAGTCTGTACTTGTCCTGTTTGGTTGCTGAACCAAACCAGACAGTGATGGAGGTGCAGAGAACAGACTCCATGATTCCTCTATAGAACTGTATCAGCAACTCCTGGAGCAGGTCGAACTTCCTGAGCTGGTGCAGGAAGTACATCCTCTGCTGTGCCTTCTTGGTGATGGTGCTGATGTTGGTTGTCCTCTTCAAGTCCCGAGAGATTGTGGAGCCCAGGAACTTGTAGGACTCCATGACTGAAACAGAGCTTCTGAGTATAGTGAGCAGAGCTAGGGCAGGGGGGCTCCTCCTAATATCCACTATCATCTCCATTGTCTTCCGTGTGTTCAGCTCCTGGTTGTTATGACCACACCACAGGGCCAGCTGTTCAACTTCCTGTCTGTAGGCCGACTCGTCACCATCTTGAATGAGGCTGATGACTGTTGTTTCATCTGCAAACCTTAGTATTTTTACACAGGGGTCTCCTGAGGTGCCGTCATTGGTATAGAGGGAGAACAACAATGGGGAGAGTACACATCCCTGGGGAGCACCTGTGCTGATAGACCAGGTGCTGGATGTGGTTTTCCCCAGCCTCACCTGCTGCTTCCTGTCCATCAGAAAGTTGGTGATCCACTGACAGGCGGGGGCAGGCACAGTGAGCTGGGTCAGTTTGGAGTAGAGGATGTCTAGAATGATGGTGTTAAACGGCGAACTGAAGTTGATAAATAAGATCCGAGCATAGGTCCCTGGTGAGTCAAAATGTTGCAGGGTGTAAGCAGTGCCATGTTGACTGCATCATCCACTGACCTGTTTGTTAAGTTAACAAACTGCAGAAAATCCAGCCGGGGTCTGTGATTGCCTTCAGGTGGGCCAATACCAGTCTCTCAAGACACTTCATGACTACAGATGTCAATAATGTCAAGCAATATAAGTAAATAATTACTGTTGGCTGAGTAAATACTTTGAGAGAAAAGTCGAGTTTAGTACAGGGAAGTGTCTGTATAATATATTTACCTTGATGGTGGTGGCACTGACTACCTATGTGTTCATTGACCCCCAGTGGCCAACTTCAGGACTGCAACACTAGAGAGCCTATATTTGTAGCTATCACAGGTAATGTCAGTAACCTTATTAATATCGATATGTATAAATTATAAATCATATATTCACTAAAAATTATGACACATACATCAGAAATTGCAACAAATATAGATATAATTTGTTGTTTTAATGACAGGTTTCTGCCCTGGACATTAACTGAAGTGTAAAATCATGAGCAAATATACCCCCTCCAGTAGTCACAGTGAGGAACCACCTCAGGTCAAAATGTCAAGACATGGTACGATATGATTTAACATGCATTAGAGCATTGAAATATATGCTATGAAATGAATTAACAAAAATAATTAAATTATGGTGTTAGTTTGTAAAAGGACACAGAGATGAAAACTGCAGCTCCTTCAGGGGAATAACACAAATATTTATATGCTCATTATTATCTCCACCAAGGAGGTTATGTTTTGGGTTCCATGTGTGTTTGTTGGTTAGTAGGATTAAAAACAAATAGCTGGATGGACCATCAGCATACCTGGTACAAACATTGGTGGGGATCAACCCTAGAAGTGATTAGGTTTTGGATGAAAAAGGTCAGAGGTCAAGATCACAAAAACAATTTTAAAAATCACATACACAAAGTTTGCATCTTTAACATAGGGTAAAAAATTATCTCCATCAAATGTTCTCAAAACCATTTTTGTTTGAAATTTGACCCACATATAGGGTGACAGTGTTTATCACCAGACCAGATTTCATCTGGATGGAGGGGGGTGGTTGTTGTGTGGAGATCTTGTCCTGGGCATAAGCAAGACACACAGACACGCAGTGGGCCTGGTACACTGGGAGGTGTTATGTTGTATCAGTGAGGGTGGACTAAACATTACAAACACCTCTGAGTTTACATCTTCAACATAATAAAAAAATCAGCTTTTATAGTTGCAGTAAAACAGTTTAGTCTCCAACCTCTTTAAAAACATGAAGAGCTTCGTTTGACTTGGATTCATGTCATTTATGAAGGACCGAGAAACAAACAAGTTCACAAAAAGATTATGATGATAAATTTTAAACAGTAAATAAACTTTAGCCCTCCATGTCAGAGCTGCCCCATCATTGGCAATCTTCAAGTCTCAACTAAAAACACACGTTTTCTTCTTGGCTTTTAAATATACTTGAGATGTTTTTTTATTGTTACTCTTTTTATGTTTTTGTAAAGTCTTATATGTTATTTTCTTACTTTTTTCTTTATTTACTTTGCTCTACAGGGCGTTGGGTGTTTTGTTTTTATTGTTGCTTGTAAATGTGTTTATAAATAAATCGGCTTGACTTGTGTTTATGTATCGGATGTAAAATGCCAAACAGTCGACCATTAGTGTCAGGTTTTACTGCCCTGTAACTGTAGCTCGTCTTCTTAACATCCAGAAAAACTGTTGTTTCCCTAAAATAGACACAGCCCATCAAATCCCACATTCATACTTAGTATAGTCAATAAAACACTTGGTGCTGTGCTTCTGAACATACACATTACTTAGAGTCTCACTGCGTTGATGATGGGGCCACAAAGGTATCACCATAAACCCCGTTATGGGTTACCATTTGAATACATTTGACTTTTGATTTTTGGCCCCTTGTTAAGACTTTCAGTGGCCTGTTCCTTTGTGTTTTTGATTTTTGAGCTCAGGGCTCTGTTACTGGAGGATTAAGATCCTGTTGGTCGGTGCTGCAACAGACAGAGTCGCACACTGAGGCATCACACTCCACCTCTACCATAGAAACAACACCTCTGTCGCCCTTGTTTGGGCAGAAAACTGGTCGGTGGCTTTAGATATTTCCTAAGTTGTACTTTAGGGTCAGAAAAGTAGGAACATTGATTTTCCGGAATGTGATCAAAGTACCCTTGTCACTGACAAGTTGTCAGTGCTGTTGCCAGGTTTTATGTTGGCCTCAGGCCTAATTTTAGCTGGTCAGGTAGTGGTGGGACTTGAACCCTGAAGGATGTAGCCTTCATAGGAACTTCTTAATAGGAAACTGGTTCTGGAGGCAGGACTCTGGCTGTAGGGGAGCAGCTACTCCAGTTCGGTTTTTGAGGTTACTGCATCAGAAAAATTTCTTTAGCATCTTCTCCTGGTCTTCCTCTTCTTCTCAGTCACAGGTGGATGCTCAGTATATTTATTTGAATATCATTTTTAAGTAAAAATGTCTATTTATTCTCCTTTAAGGTCATTTACTCCACTATTAATTTGAGAAGCTGACAACTGGTTATTTTTCAGACTAAGATTTTTCATAGACAACATCCAGTCATTATGTGAAAAGTGATGCAGTGTTATGGAATAAATTATTAATAATAAATTAAAAGATTTCAGATTAGGTCATCTGCAACCAAGTGCAACATCAGCACTTCATCTCAACACAATGTTGCATACACATGACTAATCAGTAACCATTAACACATTGTAATTGTACTGTATGTAAAATTATAACACTTCACCTTTTTCTGAAAATAATTTAGTACTTTTACTTAAGTAAACTGGTGTCTAGCTGTCCCTGGTAGGCTAGTGGTTAAGGTGAATGCATAATTTGAAATGTAGTATTTTTTGTAATGTCTGTGTTTCCCTGCATGTACAAGCTGTGCACAAAAGTGTTTTCAAATACTCTGGATAATGTAGCTATGCCATCAGACTCCTAAACAGCTGACAGAAGTTTATTACCAGGAAATACATCATGTACTGACGACCTGTACTGTTTACATTCTCAGTTTGCACATGCATAATTGCACATTGACTGTTGACTGCTGCACATGCTGCTCCTATGCAGCATTCATTCTCTTATTATATTCTTATATATTTTTATTATATCTCTGCATTTGCTGCTTAAAGTGCCTTAGATTTTGTGTTACTTATTCTTTCACTTTATATTTCATTTGTATTTTGTGGCATTCATGTGGACGGCAAAGTAAGAATTTCATTGTACAGGGAAACACGTTTCCTAACTGTGCATATGACGAATAAACACTTTGACCTTTAACATTGGAGTGAAGGAGCTCCCACATAGGCCTGAGAGAAGGTCTAATTGATATGATTGCTTCTTCCATTTAGCTCTTAATGTACTTCCAGGTCAGTGTAAGTGATCTCCCCTGGGGACACCTTGTGTCACTCTTCTTGTACTCTTCAGAGAATGGGCTATGTTTTGCATGTCAAATAAAGATGGGTGACAAGTTAAATAAAGACCAATAAACTGCCACCATGAATGTCCAGCTTCACCTTTCTTCCAAACATGTTTTCACTTGCCATTTTGAAGATCAGCATTTGCTGTATGAATCATCACGTATACGTACGTGTATCTGTGAGCTGCAGGATTTGTCACCTGTCTGTCTATGACAATGGGAACTACAATTATTCATAGCCTATGCAGTTTAGCTTTTAAGTCTTTGACTATTTGGACTTAGAGACAATTTTACAGCTTCTTAACTTACATGATGAAAACATAATACAATCTAAATTCCCAGATATGAATCAATGCACTGAAACAATAGTGTTGTTGCTAATGTTTATTTTAATCATCATTGTCAATACATTTTTAATTTTATCAGTAAGAGTTTAGGGTCAGGGGTTAGGGGGCTGGAGAATGGTGAAGTAGCATTCAGTCAGAGGGCGGAGGAACAAGAGGCTGGGCTTTGAGCAGGCTGCTCTCAGCAGAGAACTGTACACAGGTGTGTATCAGAAGGATGGTGTGGTACTGTTCAAAGTCTGAGAAAAGACAAGCCGGGCTTTCTTCCAGGTTGTTCTGTTGTAGAACCTGACCTGGACCAGTATAAGTTAGGCACACACCAGGGATGCTTCCCTTATCTTTTGAAAAAAACACCCCAAAGTCTCTTCAGTCTGAAACGAGGCATAGAATTTATTTGCAAACGTCACAAATGGCATTATATCTGTTTCTGGCTTGTGAAGTAGAACAGTGGACAGAGCTCCTGCAGCTTCTTTTAAACTCTCTACATGTACCTACTGGTCTCACATGCTCTATTGCACCTTTCTCTCTTTGACTTCCAGTGCAATAGACACCATGATATTTGAACCTAGAGAGGTCAGCCTTAGTCGCCCCTTCAGAAGTTATAAAACAAAAATAATGAGCAAACCATACCTTCTTGACACTTGTCTCTGATTAATGACATCTCCAACCATCATGAACATGTCCAAAACTCCACTAAGGTGACAAACAGTAACAGGCGACACATCACTCTGTCATTCAAACATGTCCAGCTCATTAAAAGGTTCATAAACACATTAACCTGTCACAGAGTGTTGTCTTAAAAATAATAAACATTCATATTAAAAACTTAGCTGGTCACAGGATGACATCTTGAAAACAATGAATATTTACCTCAAAGGCTCTTCTCTCCCTCACTGGGGTGCAACAGGTGTCCTAGTGCTACCTTTTAGTCTGGGCTGCAAACTGGGCACCATCCAAATAACAGACTAATAACCCCCTGAGGTTACCACCAGGGTCATCTCACGGCCATTCTTACACACAGAGTGCCACCCTTGGTCATCAGTATGCACCACACTGAGCAAGTAGAACAAGTACTAAAGTAAAATAAAATGAAGTCAATTATAATAAATATGGTGAATAGATAAGATTTAGACTAATCTAGTACCTTAGCCCTCTTGGTCTCCCACAGATCGCAGCAGAGGAAGAGGAGTTACTGATCCTGACTCTAATCAGGGGGTGACAGTGGAATACGATGCTTTACAGGGTATTCTGTGCAGGGATCCTTCATTTTCTGAAAAATGCCAAAAGTCTGGACATTTCATATGGGAGGCTTCAAAGTACAGACAGATAAGGATAATCACCTTTATTTAGCCAAATGTGTTACACACAAGGAATTTGTTTTCGGTACAGAACCAAGGCAGCCATCTGCGGCGCCAACTCAACCAGTGGCTGTAACCATCAGGGGCAACCTGGGGGTTCAGTGTCTTGCGCAAGGACACTTTGGCATGTGGACTGCAGGCACCGTGATTCAAACCTCCAACCCTCCAGTTGGGAGACAACCGCTCTACCCACTGAACCACAGTCTCCCCCATTGGATGTGGGAGGGAGAGCGCAGTAGTTCATCATGGCTTGGTAGGTCAGACTTTGTTACAGACAAGGGAGAGTGAGGACACAAAGTCGCAGAGGGTCATTGATAAACCTCCACTGCGGTGGTGGTCACTATTGTTGGATGAGGCAAATATTACTGTGTGAGAGGAGCTGGATGAGGCTGCAAAGATGTTCTAGGAAGCCATCAGAAGACTGAGGAAAGAGAGGCAGGATGCTATCTGGGTTCTTGCACAGTCGGGTGACAGAAGAGTGTGAGGCAGGGCTTCGTCCAGGCTGAGTTTGACTGTAAACGTTGTGGAGCAGTGGAAGGAACACCTGAACACACACTATGCACATTATCTTCAGACTGAAATCACATGAGATCATTCCAATGTGCCCTCCCTGAGGCTACCTGATCTACAAGATGACATGCTAGCATCTGACTGACAGAAACAGGGGGACGCCTGAAGCTCATGTTATGTGGAAATGTCATACAGCGATGGCTATTGGTCAATGATCTGGCATGTCACTCCATACCTCAAGCATGGACAATTGCATGCACTCCACAGCACACATAACCCTTTTGTCCACTCCATGTCTTGTCTTTTATTGGTAACATTGTTTCACCAAATAAGATCAAAAGACATAAGGAGTTTTTCACCATCTAGAGCCAAGGAGCATTTTAGGAAGAGGCTCTCTGGTTTTATCATTCTGAAATAATTAAGAATAAGAGAACAATAATAATAATAATGTTTTTTATTATTGCTTGGTGACAACAATAAAATTACATTTAGCAACCCTCTCGTACATTGGCAAAATACCAAAATTATAAAATAATAACACACAATAAGTAACACTACATAAAACCCTATATAAAACTCTATATAAAAACCACACTATAATAATATACAGTAGATAATTGTATCCAGATAATAACATTCTTATGGCTATACCTATGATAGCAACAATATAAACCATACTAATTATTGCACACTCAATAATACCCCCATCAGGCACCTAGCAAAGGTAATTATATACAAATAATGACCTTGATATAAATTTTACTATATTAACAAAGTCCCTGTAATAACAGCATTATAGCTTATACACTGTGTGCACAATTATTAGGCAAGTGAGTATTTTGACCATATCATCATTTTATCCATAATTTCCAACTCCAAGCAGTATAAACTTGAATGCTTATTGGACTTAATGCATATCAGGTGATGTGTTTTAGTGTAACGAGGGAGGATGTGGCCTAAGGAGATCAACACCCTATATCAAGGTGTGCATAATTATTAGGCATGAATGAATGGCTATACCTATGATAGCAACGATATAAACCATACTAATTATTGCACACTCAATAATACCCCCATCAAGCATCTAGCAAAGGTAATTATATACAAATATTGACCTTGATGTAAATTTTACTATATTAGCAAAGTCCCTGTAATAACAGCATTATAGCCTATAATGATGGGTTTCAGCCCTTATTACCCAGACATAATAATGAGGTATTTATGAGTGCAAATGCAATGGAATAGAAGTTATTTTAACATCTTGAGGATATAAACTATTTTTAAATTTATTAGTTCTGGATTTGATCAGTTTGTATCTCTTTCCAGAGGGCAATAAGGTAAACAGACCATACCTTGGGTGAGTGTTATCCAAGGAAATGTATCTGGCCTTTTTACAGAGTCGGTCAATATAAATTACAGACTATTTGGAGTTATAATTGGTGCGGAGCTAATCTAGAGGTTCCCAGGATTAAACATTAAATGGCTAGAAATCAGCAGGCCATGGGCTCTTTAAATTGATGTGTCTGTGCAGATTCTCAGTCATCAAGGTCATAGTAAAATGAAATAACTTTAGATGGTAAAATCAACTGGACTTAGATTAAGTCCAGTTGATTTTTCTAAGGTTCATTCATTTTCTACCATTTAGTCCCTGAGCGGGGTCACAAGCCAATCCCGGCCGGCAATCGGGCGAAGGCAGGGTACACCCTGGACAGGTCGCCAATCCATCGCTGGGCTAACACATAGACAAACAACCACACGCACTCCTATGGGCAATTTAGAAACATCAATCAACCTAAGCTGCATGTCTTTGGACTGTGGGAGGAAGCCAGAGTACCCAGAGAGAACCCACACAAGCATGGGGAGAACATGCAAACTCCCAGGTGGGGCCCGAACCCAGAACCTTCTCACTGTGAGGCAACGGCGCTAACCACTGCGCCACCGTGCTGCCCGGTTTCTAAGCTTATTTCATTTTAAATTGATGTGCTTGGTAAAAATTCAGACAAAGCTGATGGTCAGACTAACCTGGCTGCTCTATTGGACTGGTTTAAGAGATCATGTTCCTAAAGAAACTTTGTGATTAAAATCATAAGTTGTGGAGTCGGCTGATGTTGAACAGTACTTTGCAGGGATGCTGTCATGAGAGAACAATTGTCTTGGGCCCTGGGTCTTGGGGCCAGGGGAAATGTTCCTCTAATCTTTAAATAAGAATAAAATACAGAATAAAATACATATTTGTGGAAACTTTATATAGTATTTGTGCCTCACATAAACCCTTCTTATTTTCATCTGACACATCTTATTTTCTTTTGACACATTGTAGTTGGTCAAAACAATTTTACTTTCCCCCCTATAATGCAAAACATGGTTTGGTCTGTAATGCTACTGTAAGGTGGTGTTTAAACTTGACAAAGGCCAGACAGGTGCTCAGAAAAGAGAACATGACGACAGAGGTGTAAAGACTTTATGGCCAGCTAATTAAAAATACTGTATGTTGAAGTAGAAGATGACGGTCATGTACAAGTACATATTAACTGAGAGCAAGGTGAGACATCAGTTTAGCTAACATTACCTGGCAAAGACCGCTCGTTAACCATACATACACTTTGTGGCTAATAACTACATCCTAGCTTTACCTTTAAAGTCCAGTTATTAGCTTGCATACAAACCTAA
This sequence comes from Monopterus albus, assembly GCF_001952655.1. NCBI lineage: Eukaryota > Metazoa > Chordata > Actinopteri > Synbranchiformes > Synbranchidae > Monopterus > Monopterus albus. The sequence continues at coordinate 378,471 of NW_018128212.1, forward strand.
CATGCATCTTCTGGAAGAAACAGCTGAGCCTGGGGATGGTACTGTATCTGTGTCAGAGAGGAGAGACCCAGGCTGCAGGTGAGAGCAGGGTGGGGAACACAGTGCAGATTTAAGGTTCACAGCCAACTCACAAACAGAACAACAGCCAGAATTTTAGCACACGCAGCCAAGATAATGTACAGTAATTTGAACAGCCAATAGAAACAGAGGGGGTTTCTAATCTTTCATGAATTTGCACTGGCTTTAATGTCTCTTTTTAACTTCAGCAAAGGGGTTTGATCGGGGCTCATACGGGCCATGCAAACATGAATATTAATTTAACATACAACAAATGCAATATTTTAATACCTCATTAGCATAAGGCACCAAGCTGATTACACTAGCTAAGCAAATGATCAATTTATTAATTTGAGTTATTAATTCGCCAGTTCACTAACCTATTTACTACAAATAGACAAAAAAAGATGATGAGAAATAATCAGTCAAAGTCTAAATAAATGTATTTACATTTTGCACACAGGGAAAAGGGAGTCTGAAGGTAATATGCAATGAAATGGTACCATTGTAACAAAGATAATTAAACATGTTTTAGGCATCGGCGTGTTTGGATTCCTGCCCTTTGTTGCTTTATTTTCTCTCAGCACCAAGTGGTGCTGTGACTGTCACCTGTTTTCCTTAGTGCAAGGAGACCTGCTCTTACCAAGATTCTGGATCTCCACTATCAGTTGTCATCACGCAACCGGCGGATGAGACCAGCTCTGTCACTTCTCCTCTATACACTTATTAAATGCATTTACCTTGTCAAGTCTGAGTCCTGCATTCTTTTTGAGTCCACTCAAGCACTACGTATGGCGTGCCTTTTCTCCTGGAACAGCTGAGCTTTGGATAGATACTATAAGCTTTGTGAAAGACTTATCAATCATTATTTGTTGCCTTTCTTATTTTACTATGACACCCACACACAGGGTAGGGTGGGGGTTTGTGTTTGTTTTGTATTCATGTGTTCAAAAGTTCGATAAGCATTACATTACAGGCAAAAGTACTGTATCATATGTTCTTAGGAGAAATACAAGCAACATGAACTTCACTCATTGTTCGGTTGCCAAATGTGGCTTCAAAGGAGTTTCTGGGTGCAGATTAAAAAAAACATATTAAATGAGGCATGAGACAATTGTAAATACTGTTTATTCATGTTCCTTTGGAATAATGTAGTTGTCCCAAGCTAGAACATCAAATGGCTATTTTTACTATGCTAGCATGAAAATGAAAAAGATGATGGCAGATTGAAACTACAACAGCAGCCCTATATAATGCCACACACCTCAGTGCGCCACTGACCCTGTGTTATCCTGCCTTCTCTCTCTGGTTCAGTGGGCGTCCAGCTGTTCCAGCCATCCGGTGTGAGTGTGTGTGCATGCATGCATGCATGTACTTATACTATACTGTGGGGGAATGGACAGCATGCTTCAGCTGATGCAGAACAGCTTAGCAGCTTGCCTTAGTGTGTTGTCAGCAGTAACAACATTCCTCTTCCTCTTAACTTATTCTGGCCCAGATCAGGAACAAGCTGTTACATGAATACTTGATTTAATGTTCATATATATATATATATACAGTATGTAAATGATTTGTTCCTCTCAAAGGGAGGTTTTTTCATGCAATATTGCTGTGTGTCTGAACAAGGTCTGACCAAGCATTTGAGATGCCTACACAGAAGAAGTTTTGAAGTTACTTGGACTGTCTCGTCTCTCAGAGCTAGCAATGGTAACAAGAACTGAAGACCAACACCACATTTGGGGAATTGACAAGAGTCAGACAACTGAAGTGCAATGGCTGAGCCTCGCCCTGGGTGAACCACTTTCTTGATCATGGTATCTCCCCTGCCAGGTAAGTATTTTATTTATGTATATTAGTGAAACAAATAGCAAAATATATTACATATGATCAAAGCACTTGATACACCACTTGACCTAAAATATCAGCTGTAGCTACTATTGCCATATTGTTGGGGTTTGGAGACCTCACGAACTAACTCCTTCTCCTTCCACATCATTCATCGGTCATACACAAGTTTGTCAGGAGGCTTCAGAAACTGTGGATGCTGACATCTACATCTGCCCAAATAAATATGACGTGAAAAGTAGGACATTTAGAATGTCAGATAAAAGTCTCTTAGAAATACACATTTGACACAGGTCATTTTATACATGTAGCACACACTGGATGTGTCATACAGACAAAATTTGTCAAGGTAATTGGGAAGGTCCAATTCAGAAAATCACTGTCATAATTGTGCCACTTTCATAGAAAGTTACCACTGAAATACAAGACAGTGATGTACCCTAGCGCAAAGTGTAACCCCTGAATGACAAGTGTCAAGACAAGGCCAGAGTGTGGGCTTACATACTATATAAAACATTTAGCGCAGCTGTTTTGATGCACGCCATGAGTTGATTTGTGTAGTGCCCTTGAGACGCCCTTGTTAACAGGAAACTGTGCTTGGTACCTCAGCATTTCTAAAGCCCTGGCTAAAGCTGTGGGCCTGGGAAGGTGGAAAATAAATGAGACACAAAACCCAAAGGTAGTTTCTTTCTGTTGGATTTTCACAAAAACAAGGCTACATTTTACATCAAGCTTTTGTCTCAGAAAGCTGCTAAAACATCATCAGCTTGATGATGGGACTAAATTCTAGATCATGTTTAATCAGTTTACAGTAATGTTGTTGTGATCATTTAATTTCCTGCCCAGTCTTTAATATCAGTTGTTTAATCTGTACTTATTTAAGACATTACTTTTTCTGACCAGTATGAATGATTTCCTCGCTTTAAATTGATCACTCTCTATTGCACTGAAAGTCAGTCTGTTTCAAAAGGACCATTTCATTAACTTCATCCGTTTGGTTCAAAATTGAAAATCTAATTGGAAAATTGTGATATCTGTGTGCATGCATATGTGCATGTGAGCGTGCATGTATGTCCAGTGAATAAAAGGAAGCTTTTAATTGCATTGTTCTTTGATCAAGGCATTTTTATTAGTGGGTGAAAGTCACATTAACCTTTCCATCGGCCCTGACATTTTCTCTCCTCCTAAATGGAGAATTAAAGACCATTGGAAAGTCATTAGTGAAATTTACTGCTTCTGTTGGCTGGTCAGCGATTAGAGACGCTGCAGGACCACAGAACAGTGTTCACAATCTTCTTCCAAGTCAGATGTAGTATTTAAAGGAGAAGTGTGTGAACATGAAAAAGATTTTCATTCCTCAAAAATTCTGTCAGGTAGAAAGCTAACATATGGGAGAATTACAGTTTGATTTAGTGGAGCAACAACAAAACATTCTATGAGAAACATAACTAAACATTCTCTCTAGCTTCTCTACTTTAGAAATTGGTACATCATGCAGTGTCAGTGCTCATACCAATTGTGGCAAGAGACTAAACTACAGGCACCACAGTTTGAGTTCACTTGGAAGGCCTGACGCCTCTATGCTCTTAATCCCATTAACGGTCTGCTGTCTGTCACCTACTTAAAATTTGACTGGCTTCTCTAACACCACTGGAATCAGCTCATCATTTATACAAAACCTTTTATCTTACAGCAAACCTTGTATTATTGAAATGCTCCTGTTCTCTCTATCATAACACTAGAACAGCCAGCACCAACATGCTGTAAAATGATCCAGTCACACTGACTTTGTCCTTTATCAGCTCAAGCTCAATTGAAATGTCACCATCCTGGGTGCACAACACTGTGTGACCAGAGACAGAGACAGTGACTGGTGGGGAATGTTCACTCAGCGTGCAACATATAACCACATAACCTAAACTGTCCATTCTGTAAATCTAATGCGTCACTCTAATCTGTATATACATCATTTGTTGCGTCTGTCCATACTAAAAAGGATGTTATTCTCCATATGACCAATGGGGGCACTCATGATGCAGAGACATATCATTATACTATTGTACATCTGCTTTTTTTTTTTAAATATATATATATATTTACATAGGACACAATAATATTAAAGAACCTGTGGTTGCTCATTTCGCTCACTTCCAACCATTTAATCTCAGGTCCCTCTAGTTTAGCTTTACACCCCTCATAACTCCAAATAGTCTGTAATTATTTCAGAACAAGGAAACTAGAGAGCCTCTTCCTAAAAATGAGAAAATTGTTTGTGAACACACACACACACACACACACACCTCCTGCTGCCGGTGTTGTGCCGCAAGTGGACAGCACAAGGAACCACAATGGCATTAATTATTGTGAATTTTTCCTCCATAAATAGTAAACAACAGTAAATATACTGATGAAAAAAAAGATGTGTAACACTCTAAACCAAGCAGGTAGCTGAGAAACCCCATATTTTAACTGGCATAATGCAGACATAGTAACTTCTCCAGCCTTACAACAATTCTCTCTAAAGTTACAGAAACAAGGCATTAACAGACATGCAACATGTGTTCTTTTTAAACTTACTGTTAAGTCCCACCGAGTAGTGGAAACATCACTCCCTTTCAAGTAGCCCCAAGGTCGGTGCGTCTTCCTCCACATGACTACATACATTCCCAAAGTAGTGACTGGCCTTTTTTGTGTTTCCACTGAATTTTCAGTGGAAGCAAACACAGAGCATTACTCAGCTTGACACATTTCGGTAGGTTCCTGTAATGGAAAAGCCCCTTCTGTCACAGTGAAGAGCTGCAGTTCCGTCCTCTCACCAGTCTCGGCTCAAGAGTGGTTTTGTCCCCGTCTCAAGTCATGTAATAAAACTTTTAACTTACTTCTTGTCAATCCTTGTCATGATTTTAGGTCTTCTTTTTACGCAACCGTGACATTTTCACCCATATTATATGAACAGCAGTATAGGTCATGAGCATGAGATGAGGGCAGAGTTTAGGAGATTAAGTACAGGGAAAGATGCGGAACCACTCCAGTGGGTTTTTAACATGAGTCTTCAAACAGGCCCAGTGCAATTTAAAATATCTCGTCTTGTACTGGTGCCTAAAGTGGGGCGCCTGGCTGAATTAAATGACTATCAGCTGGTGGCCTTAACATCACATATTATGAAGACACTGAAGCATTTGGTACTCCGTTTTATGAGGTCAGTAGTCACTGAGGCGATGGACCCCCTCCAGTTTGCATATCGGGAGTACATTGGAGTGGAGGATGCGATTCTCTATATGCTGCATCAGGCCTACACGTATTTGGAGGAGCCGGGGTGTTATGTGAGGATCCTATTTTTTTTACTTTTCAAGTGCATTTAATAGCATTCAGCCCCACATACTGAGAGACAAGTTGGAGGGGATGGGAGTAGATTGCTCTGGGAGCTGTGTCTCTGGGTGGTGGATTTCAGAAGAACGAGGGCCCCCCCATCAACCAGTCTCCATACAGGGTGAGGACATTGAGGTGGTGCACACCTATAAGTATTTGGGGGTCCTTATGGATGATAAGTTGGACTGGTCCCCTAGTACCGATACTCTTTATAGGAAGGGGCAAAGTCGCCTGTTCTTCCTGCAGACGAAGTCCTTTGATATGTATGCAGAGATGCTGAGCATTTTTTAATCACACTTTGGTGGCCAATGCACTCTTTTATACAGCAGTGTGCTGGGGAGGCAGTTTGAAGGATAAAAACACCAAGCGACTGGATAAGCTGGTTAAAATGAGCCAGCTCAGTGCTTGGTGGGAGACCTGACCCATTAAAGACTGTGGTGGATTGTTGCTTCTCTTTTATTCATTAACTCATTACTGTCAATGAGGTCATGATTCTATAGTGGCAGCACAGGAGAATACAAAGAAACCCAAGGTTTAATTTAAGATACAATATGTAACTTAAGGTATCACTAGCACGAAACTCCCAAAATCCACCAGTGAGCCAGCGGCCAAGAGGCCATTGAAATATGTTAAGCTAAATGTGATTTATCCATTATTCTTTATTGTAATTCAAGTGAGAAATATCTAAGTTTTGGATTTTAAAGGTTAATCAAAAATATGAAGGCTACTTAAACTATTTAAAATGTTTAGAAAACTGATCTAAATCAAATATGTAAATGTTTAATTCATGACCTTTGTAAATATACAGTATATGGGGGAAAAAATATAAATAAATCTAAAAGTTCAAAGCAAAAATAAAAATGAGCATTAAAAATGGGGAATATGTGCAATCAAGTAGATAAAAAAAAAACAATCCCTTTATAAAAATATATACGCTGGGGCAGAAGAGCTTTCAAATAAATATATACAGTGACTATATTTACAGTTTATTGCACTGGAGTGATCTGCTGTGTCCTGTCAAACAGTCATTGATTAAGAGTGAGAAGTTACGTTTGTAACACTAATGCCTTGTTGGCAAATGTAAACCACAACAATCCATATCATTTGATTCATAAGTGATTTGATTCAAGATTGTCCCATGTTTTTCCAAGTGGTGAACTGTATAAAACAAAGCTGCATGCTCTAGATCAGACTGGACTGTTTTTTACATTTCACTGCTCAGTTTAATCATTTGTCACTTAAGTGTCCGTTTCTTGACGGTAAGGATCTCTAGGCACATAGGAAGGCTGAGTGTGTGAGGAGCTTTCCAAACTCACCAGCACAGAGAAAGCACACAATGACTGTAAGAGCCAATCTGAAAAATGTTTAGTTTACGTAGTTAAGAAAACATAGCCAACAGAGCTTTATGTTTTGGAATAATAAGTTTGTTTTATACAATGTGCTCTAGACATGTTATGTTATGGCATATTGTTGTTTGTTAACCATGTGACCGGATGTGTTTTTTGTTTTTGAGAGGTTCAGACGGTCAGGCTTTGAGCACACAGTTTTTCTGATAACCTGTAGCGGTACTCCTTAGCCTTTAGTGCCACTTTACGGTGCAGGCCTTATGCAGTAAGTATGACACGACATAAACAAGTTCCACAATGACAACCTTCTCTGTGTGGGTAGATCTGGGACGCCCCTCATCATCACAACTGGTGGCTGGACAGTGTGAGAGATGGAGGGCTGTAAGAAATATTAACATATGTACTGTTAACTTTAGCTCTTCACCACATTATGTCACTGTTGTTGCTTTGGTAGTCTTACTGAGGGGATTACCTATCAAGTCCACTGAAACACAGGCCACCATTCCCTTCCAGCTGCTCCTGTGGTCATCCATCCTGGCCATCTCTACAAAAGTAAAAACAAATTCAGTATACACCAGAATAGGTCAAACAAAAACAGTTTTCCGCTAAAAAAAATAAAATAAAATAAATATGTACACACACACACACACAGCAGTTAGTAAAATAATTTACTGTATTAAATGTCAAATTAAAACTTGCACAAGACTTAGTACAGTCAGTACAGTAAGATGCATAATCTCTGAATTACTAATAGAGTTTAAGGTCATATTTTACATTAAAAGAGTAATGAAAGTCAGATGCTCTAACTTACCTTTTCCTCTACATGACCTGGAAACATGTCTTCCTCTGGATAGACCTGTAAACACCTAGGGTAAAGCCAGCCCTGCCAGGCGCAAAGACCAGCTCTCAAGTTCAGAAAAGGAAAAGCAAACCAAGGTACCAGGTGTAAATAGGCCCTGGTGCAAGACGCTACCCAGGGTAAAGCCAGCCCTGCCGGAAGCAAAGATCACTTGTCCAGGTTTTCCTACTCCTTCATACAACATTCCTGGTGAAAATCCTAATCCGAGTCACTGTCACACCACTTTTGGCCAAAAGGACACATCCACAGTGGTTTCCTAATCGTGAAGGACTGAAGGCCGGAGGTCGAGGGTGCTGAGTCCCTGTAGCCGTTTTCCATGGTCCTGTCTCTGGAGGAGCTGAGGCCGGAAGTTGAGGGTGCTGGCTCCTCAAGGCTTTCCTCACAAGTCCACTTCTGCCTTTTAGCACTTACCTGCTCAGAGGTTCTCTTCCCTGCTCCTTTTTGTAGAGGTGCTGACTCCTCAAGGCTTTCCTCAAAAGTCCATTTTTGCCTCTTAGGACTTACCTCCTCGCTGTTGCTCTCATCCCTGCTCCTCTTTGTAGAGATGCTGAGGCTGGAGATTGAAGGAGCAGCAAGAGGGGGCTCGGGCTCAGGTTGCAGGCTGAACAAGATGCTGTGGCTGCCTGACAACCAGCTGCTCAGGAACAGGAGCAACAAGAGGAACAGCAGCAGGGGCTGGAGGTCGCCAGGCACGGAAGAAATCCTCTTCTAGCAGCTGTTGGTCATCATCATCATCATCTTCCTCCTCGCTCATGGTGGAGTATCCGGAATCCTCACTAATCCAGTCTTCCACATCACTGTCCTCTTCCACATCCTCCTCTTCACCATCTATGAACCAATCAAACTCATCCTCTTCATAGTCTGGAAGAAGAGGAACGCCATCACCACCACCACCACCCTCATCAGCGATACCTACCTCAGCCTCACCTTCGTTGTGATCATCATCAGAGATGAGGATAGGGACACCGTTACTGCTGTCGTCCACAATCCTGATGACTTCAGGGAGGCCATCTTCGGCAGGACGTTCAACGACGTAGTCGACATGCTGAGCGGCGCCGCCTGAGGGGAAAAAAAGATTAAAGACAACTTTAAAGCCAGAAAAAACTGCATCGTGTGACAGGCTTCCTGAAACAAACACAGACACACAAGTAGACACCCTGTAGGGACTCCTGTCACTGTTATTTTGACCAGAGGAGGGCATGAGAATGATTTTATATTGCGCTCAATAAGGATTAATGACCACTTGCTCACTGATGGTCACATCAGATTTTGAACTGTTAATGTTATGAATGCTGGACACACTGATGAGCGAGCGGAGAAATCAACGGACCCAGGTCGCTGGCTTCGGTGCAAGCAGTGAAATTTATTAACAGTGTCAATAGTGCAAAAATATATACAGGAAGAGAGGAGTAGTGAGAGGACTGGGTGTCGATCAGCGGTAGCCAAGAAAAAAAAAAAGGTAAATGGAGTGGTGATGGGCCGGGCGGCGTCACTCCTGGGCTGGTCTGGTGGATGAAGAGGATGACTGAGGGGTAAAGCTGAGGGAAACCAGGGTCCAGAGGAGAGGTCAGATGAGGAGGAAAACCAGACGCGGCGGGGCAGGACAGAAACTCGGGCTACAGGAAAAAAAAATTAAAAACAGAGAAAGTGTACTTGGCACAAAGAGACAACGTTAACGTACATGGGGGCCTGAAGACAGAGAAAGAGCTGGTAGGGAAGTGATCGGTGAGCAGTGTATAAATAAGGAGGGAGACTAATGAGGCGCAGCTGGTGATAATCAGTGGAGCGGGGCAGGTGTGTCGGATCGTATAATCAGTGCGAGGGAGCTGACTAGTGCGAGGAAAAGAAGAGAGGAAGGTGCCACCGGGCAAACCTGACAGTTAATGTGTTAACCTTGGCAACATATTTTGTGTAAAGTTGGAAAGTTTGACTATAAATCACAATTAAATTCACATACTGTTTATGGTTTACGAGTTTGAGATGAACATTCAACTAAGTTAAATTAAATTAAACCTGCACAACATTTTTACAGCATCGAGCTGAAAGTAAACAAACTGGGGATGCACTGAGTCAGCTATCACCAATGCTCTGATGAGAGTGTTGAGAGCTGGGCCAGTCTTTTCACCTTCATAGCCAGTTCAGTTATGTCTTATGATCATCTGCTCAGATGGCTAATCCCATTTATACCACTCATACAATTTTAATATTATATTTGAGTTTATTAATAATGATCAAATTTCTATTCATTCAATTTAATTTCTATTTTTAAAGGCCACATTTTGCTTATTCAGGGTTCTTAGCTGCTAAACAGAGAACATACTGTATATTACAGAGTTTGGAAACACGAGCCATGTCTCAGTAGGTCTGTTACGTGCCGGACAGAGGCCTTTCTGCAGAGTAAGAACCTCAGTGTTTATGTCGAAAAAACAACTGGACCTATTTAATATAATGTGAACTACGTGCGTCCATACGCACGAGTCATGGGTGGTAAGTGTTGCACAACGAACGGAGGATCAAATCACTGTGCATGTAAGAAACGATGGCACCGAGGAAGCAGAGTGCACACACACTGTTCAGTAACAATCATGTTGCAGTCTTCACCTTAAAAATGAAACAATACATTAAAGAGAAATTAAAGCGCATGTTGGTGAAGCGCCAACACGTTGAGCTCAACTGACTGAACACAACAACCTGTTTGTAGGTCCATTTTCTCCGGCCACTTTTTAAGTGCATTCTGGGAAATATCTGAACATTAGTTCACAAATGTGATCAAATTTGACGTTAAAACGAAGAGATCTGAATACATTTTAATTCAGGCTTCAACCATTATGACCAGTTAACTCAGGGCCCACAAAAGCAAAGGCCCTGTGTGTTTATACCTGTGCGCTCCTCTGCTCCTGCGCTGCTGCTGCTCCACATCGAGAGCTGAGGTGGCTCGGGCATTTGTTTCGGATGCCTCCTGGGCGCCTTCCTAGGGAGGTGTTCCAGGCATGTCCCACCGGGAGGAGGCCCCATGGAAGACCCGGGACACGCTGGAGGGACTATGTCTCTCGGCTGGCCTGGGAACGCCTCAGCATTCCCCCGGAGGAGCTGGAGGGAGTGTCTGGAGAGAGGGAGGTCTGGGCATCTTTGCTTAGACTGCTGTCCCTGTGACCTGGTTCCGGATAAGCGGAGGAAGATGGATGGATGGATGGACGATGAAATATTCGAAGCCCTGAAGCCAAAATAACAGTGTTTTTAACTTAAACATGATTATTAATACATTCCACACCTGTCCTGGGAAAATGAACGGATTCTATCAAGAAATTGTCAAATCAAAGTCTTTTTTCACTAAATCTGTTTTTCTAGTAGGTCTGCTAACTTTCTGTGATCTGCCCACCTTTGGAATTAAAAACCTAAATGCATTTTTTATGAAAAAGGAGTGCATTATCCTTATTGAACCATAATCTGTGAGAGGTAAAGAACATTTAGAAATCTAGTTCCAGTTGATTTTTTTTCTAAGGTTATTTCCTAATTAAACAGAATTTATAAAGAGTTACAGCAAGTGTAAGGGAAAGGGACTGAATTCAGTACTAACCTTCATCATGGTTTGCAGAGTTTTCATTATTATGAAAAGAAACAACATAGCCTATATTTCAGACACAGAGGAAGTTTGCACTATCAATGGTCTCTTCAAAATACAAAAAGAAGAGTTTCTGGAGCGTTTTAACTGGCCAACAATGCATGCTGGGAAGTATGCTAATTTTGTTTCTTTAAAAATGGCCCCTACAGAAACAACATACTAAGTTATCACTGCTTAACTTGATCATTGTATTGCATATTTCAGCTGAGTAATGAAAACCACTCATCCTATTTAGTAACGAGAACGTTTTTTAATAAAACACTAAGGAATAATTAATGATCACTCTAAAACCAACATCCGGGTTGACAGTGGGTTTACAGTGTAGGCTACGAAAAGGCAGAGTTTTTTCTGGTTGACTATTTTTTACTTATTGTTTGGTATTTATCTGATCATTGCAGCTGGCGTTCATTAAATACAGTAATGTTTAGTAGCTTTGTTGTTGTTGTTGTTGTTTACATAGTTTCTGCACTGTACGAAAGTTCTCTGTTGGGCTTGTGTGTTCTATCATGAGCGTAACTAACTAGCTGTTTTAAGAAACTACATTTCCCACGGTACCATGAATGTGGCATCAGCTGATCCCACGAGTCCGCAGAGATGCGCGCTGACGTATAATTTAAGCGACATTTTAAGATGTTTATGCCTGTGGCATGGCGAGGGGTTGTATTAGCCTAAGTTCTGTGACTCATAGTTGTCCAGATTTGTACATTACTGTAAAGTTAGTTGTCTGTTCGATGACGAGATGACTTCAGCTATTATCTCAGCCATAAATCTTCTTACGAAACCTCTTGGCGGTAAGTGGATCGCCGCCAGACCGAGGGCAGTGATGTTAACTCAGACAGAACAACAGTAAAGATTCCTCTTTGAGATAGTGAGTCAGTGTAAAAGAAAACAATAATAACGAATCATTGTTGTATTGTATGAGTGGCTATGTGTAACATTTCGCTTTAGTTGCTATAATTCTTACTTAAAACTACAACAAAACCTAATGTTATTCAGGTTGCTTCCATTAACGTTATTCGCTGTAAATCCAATTTAACAGATGACATACAGGTGAATACTTTATAAAGGTTTTTTTTTTAGTTGGTGCTTCGTGGTCACTTTGTCACCGTGTTCAGAAAAAGATGCCAGAAGTAGCAACTGCGTTAACTTCTGCTGATCTGTTTCAGATTCCTAGACACATTCATGGTCTTCATTATTTTTCAGCGTTAACTAGGCAGTCTATTCATTTGTTTGTACACATGATGCTGTTTATGTTTTCAGTCCTCGCACATCCCACAATGCAATGTCCTCTGTGTCACTGTCTGTAGAGACATATGTGCATGCTGCTCAGTCCTCACACCAAAATGCGCTCCTGGTAGTGCTGCAGGCCAACAGAGCCCTTCTCCTGGAGCAGCTTCAAACTGACAGCAGCTTTGAAGAGGTGAGGGGACTGAAGAACGAGGTGACTGTGACAGCCAACTGGTTCTCCAGTGAAACAGAAGACATCACATGGAGCTTTGTCCAGGAGTGTCTCATACTGCTCCTCACCTTAGCACGACATCTTTCTTTTGAACTTGAACGTTTCAGGCAGACCCCTGCTCGCTCTGCAGCTAAACTGCATACTCCTGAGGTGGCTCCACCTTTACCTCCTGATATTCTCAGTGTCAGCCAGCAGAAGACGCTTGGAGCTGCCCTTCAGTTTGTGGTTTCTCTGGGGCTTTGCCCCTACTTGGCCCCAGGAGTGGGTGTGCCTCTGGGTCGCAGGTCAGCATTCGGAGCCATGGTAGAAAAACTTGTCCATGGTGGGGCGGTGCCAGCAGCAGCAGCACGCCGTCTTTTTACCACCACAACTGTCCTATTGCAGTTTGCAGAGCTGGCATCTCTTGCCACATTGGTGTTCACACGGCATCTGGGGGATGTAATGGCAGCACTGTGCCAGCTCGGCTACCAGCCACAGGGAGAAGGGAGAAGTGGCACAGAGGTGGTAACACATCTGGATAAAGCTTTGTTCTGCCTTTTTGAAAGATAGTTTTAAAAGAGTAATGCTTTTGGTGCATGTATTTAAGAGCCGAAAAAGGCCATGTTTTTTTTTCATTATTACAAATTCTTTGATACAGGAGCTCAGTGCTGAGGAACGCCAGTCTTGTAGGGAGGCCATTAAAAGCCTTTTAGGAAAAGTCTACCAGCCAGTCGTTATCAAGGAGCTGCTGATCCTCCAAGGTGGACCCAAACAGGTGTGTATGGATGTGTCTGGAGTGGGATTATGGCAGGGGCAGCTGTAAACTTAATGGGTGAATTCTAGAAAATATGGGGACCACTTCAGTTTTAGCAGAACTCACCTTTACTATCTGCAGAATAAGAGAATAGTGTTTAGTTTATCCATCTAACACTTACTCCCCTTTCCATCTAAAAATGTACAATGTACTGTATAACAGTGTTCCAGTTCCATCTGGCTGTCAAGGCAGCACAACCAGCTGTGAGCACTGGCTTTATAAAGCTGATATGGTGAACATCGTAGCAAACACTTGTCTGTGTACATGCCAAGCAGCATCATTAGCATTAAACTGGTCATTAGGTTCTGACCATCTGATTCACTCTCATTTCGCTTTGTTTTCGGTCTCCAACTCCTGAGAAGGATATCCAGCTCTTTAGCTGTTGAATCCTGGACTGTGCTTACCAGCGAGTTGCTAAATTGGTTTGTGTGCTGGACAGGTAGTGTGCAGTTGAACTGAGCTCTTTTGCTTATAACAGCTACCTGCTGGAAACATTACTTGTGAGAGCAGTGGTACAGAAACAAAACAACGGCAGTTGCACACTGTAAAACCAAAACAACTGGCTAAAAGACATTAAAACACTCCACAGACCTGAGAACAACTCTGGGGGACCTTCATATTATACAAAATACATTTTAATGTTGTTAATATAAACCTACTCATTAGTGCAGCATTAAGCAAAGAAAATTCAGCTTTCTGACTTTCCACATAATTTCTTCACAGCACTGTGATATTTAGTTGGATATGCTTTATAAGATGATGTAAAAACCTCATGCTCATATAAGAGAGGGGCAGCTGTGGCTCAGGGGTAGAACGGGTTGACCTTTGATCATAGGGTTGGTGTTAGATTCCCGGTTTCACCAGTCCACATAATGAAGTGTCCTTGGGCACTGAACCCCAGGTTGCTCCCAGCAGCTTGGCCAGCACCCTGCATGGCAGCTCTGCTGCCATCTGTGTGTGAGTGTGAATGGGTGAGCGGGTGAATCTGTGAAGTACTTTGTCCAGGTAAGGTAAAGTAGAAAAGTGCTATATAAGCGCAGTCAATTTACCAAGAGAGAAGGAAATACTGGCTGGTTATTGAAGGGGCCCAGTAGGGTTTTCTCATAAACAGACAAAAGTTATGTCAACATTCATAGCTTGTTACTGAAATACATTGTGTGAGGTCTACTGTGTTGAGTGCATTTCCTTTCTCATAAAACATTTGCAAAGCCATGTTTTTTTACATTCATGTTCATTTGCTAGCAGAATCTCCACAGGTCTTCTTTCATGTATCAGTTAGCATCGGCCATCACATTCAGTTCCCACTGAAGGCAACATCTCAGTAAGTGAAAGTGACAGTGTAACTTTGCTAGGATGTGAATGAGCAACTGTGTTTTATCGTAAGCTTTAAGGCCAGTTATACGCTGGTGTGTGACTGATGGGTTCTTAGTTAGAACAGGCCCAGCAGCAGCAGCACTTCATGTGTCTACAAAGGATGTGTTCAGGCACAGTATTTAGTTGTAGGTCACCCACATTGTAGTTACTGTAGTTAAAGGGGTAAAACTTTGAATTAGGCATATCTGATGTGTGAGACTCGCTGACAGAAAAATGCAGATGGACTGCTTTCTGTGTAGATGCACTGTAATCCTGTGTGTTTATTATATACTGTATTATAAAAAGATTTGCAGTAAACCAAACAAACATTGTCAGAGTTTTTTTTATTCAGATTTACAAAATGAGGTGTTCATAAAGCTCACAAGTCTGTGGGGCCTAGGTTTACCTGCCCTGTCCCTCCTTCTAGTCTGGTACAGTGGTAGGCTCCAGTGGTTCCAGCAGCAGATCGGCTCCAGCGTGGCTGAGGTGTCTGTGTGGTCAGCTGCTGTCGGAGCGCCTGATGCAGTCTAACGGAGTCCAAGCTGTAGTCCGAGCCATCCTGGAGGGAGGAACAGGTGAGATAATGGTGGAGGCAGAGCACAGTCTGACTGAAAACAAATCTAATAATCACTCGGACGTGATGCACCGAACAAGCTGAACAGTACTGAAGCGATGATGTTTACTGATTTAACTGTCTCAATCATACAGTTTCCTTAATATCATGTGTTTAACTTTCTAAATCTTTTCTTTGTAAGGAACATTTATTAGACATATCCAAGCTTGACTGAAACACAGATTGTGCCCTCTAGGGGCCGAGTCAGACTGGAGGAAGTGTGATGGTGTGGCCAGGATCCTGGTGGCCTGTCCTCAACAGTCTGCCTCAGCAGACAGCTACTACAGACAAGTCTGTCCTCAGGTTAGCTACACACACACACACACACACACACACACACAGTTGGAGCAACTTTAATGTGAAGACCAGTGTGTTGTGGCAAAGAGCCATCATCAGGGTCTGTTCAGAGTACATAAAGACTATGTTCACACTGCAGGTCTTAATGCTCAGATCGGATTTTTTGCCGAAATCCGATTTTTTTGCGCTGTTGTTCACACTGTCATTTAAATGCGACTGCCATCTGTCTCATGTGTGAACAGTATACAGCTCTGAAGTGACCCGCATGCGCAGAAGAGGACGTGACGTCAGACGCAGCGTACTGTGTTTGCAGAAATAAAAATGGATGTGGCTCGTGATAGCATGTGCGCATACTGTGTTTGTGAAAATAAAAATGCATGCGGCTCGTGATAGCATGTGCGTAGCGATGTACCAGTTAATTTGCAATTGAAATAAAGAAATAATGATAAGAAGATGGAGAGCACAGATATTGCTTATGGCCTCGCCTCCTCCAGCGCAGAATTGTGATGTCTGTCACATTTCAATGACATAAAAATCGCATGAAATGCGACATGGCCGTTCAGACTTTAGTCGCATTGCAAAACATCGGATATGTATCCGATTTAGGACCACATATGAAAGTGGCCTGGGCCGGATTTGAAAAAAAATCGTATTTGTGCTGTTCACACTGTCATAAGGAAATCGTATATGGGTCACATTTGGGCAAAAAGATCAGATTTGAGCCACTTCAGCCTGCAGTGTGAACGTGGCAAAAGAGTCCTATAAGTAATACAAGTGTAGAAAAAAAGTCTCGCGAGTGCGAGTTGCGAGACTTGTATAAACCGAGTTGCTTCTGCCTAGAAATACTAGAACATACCGTACGTACACCTCATTTTTTAGGTCACCTCTAAGATGAGAATTCACCGTTGTAACATTGTAGATAAGTCAGAAAACAAGGAAAAGCACCATGGGCTCTTTAAATTCAAAGTGTGCATGCCTGTTAAATGGTGATTTTGAAAAGAGAAAGGAAGCAGTAGTATTATAAACTATGCATGTCAGTTCAAACAGCGATTCTAAATTAATTGTAGGTATTTGTTTTTATCTCCAACTTAAATTGTTTTTTTACACTACCAACTATCAAAACCATTGGGTCTAAACTTCTGTAAAATTAAACCTAACTATGTGGTGAGAAACACAATCTTCTACCAGTACTAACCCTTATATTAAAAGAATAATTTATTTGATTACAGAAGTTCTGAGAAGAGAATTAATTAGGGTTTAGGCCTTACATCTATCAAACCTACTGGGGCTAAAGTTCCTTGAAACTAACCCCTAACAGTAAACCTTAAACTTGGTGAATTATTTCTTTTGGTGTTAATTTAATCTTTACATCTATAAAATATTTAGAGAGCAACAAACTAAGTCTGGGTGCTGCTGCTCTGTCCTGTTGCCTGGTGCCCGGCTTCAGGTGAGGTCTGCAGCGCTCTAAACAGTGCCAATGAATTCTAATAACAACTGGAGGAATCCATGTTTTACTGTAGGTCTTTATACTAAATACAGTGGGACCCATGTGGCGGCAGTTTCAACACAGAGGTCACATGATTTCCTTCATTGTAACTCACCAGCTGAAAACTTTCTGTCAAGGTTAATGCAATGCCTTCATGTGAAAAGTCCTAAATAATAAAACCTGAAAAAGGGGTGTGGGTGACTTAATATAAATGATGTTACAAGGGGCCATACATCTTCCTACGGGGGGGGCGGGATTGATCAAGTTTGACAGGTAGTGTCATCTGTATCTTGCAGCGCATCAATAAGCCAAAGCAGTGAAAGGTACTGACTAACAGTTTATGAAATATTAGGCCCATGTCTATACTTAATATTTTTATCTATTTAGGTGGGGCTTGCATTCGAGGTTATTTGACTGAATTACGTATCGGTACATGCACAGAGAGCCGCTGTACCAGAGTCAAATTCCTCGTGTGTCCGACACACCTGGCCAATAAAGCTGATTCTGATTCTTATTCTGGTTTAAACATTGTTTGAATGTGATTTTTGGAAAAATCGACAGCCCTATCTGCTTTTCTGTTGCTGCATCCTTTCTCTGTCATAGTCTTTGCAAATGCTTTGTGCATTTGCACAAGTCACTTTTATGTATACATGTAAAAACGACATTAAATATAAAAAAAAATAGGTGATTTTCAGGAGGAATCTACTTGGTTAAGTAAGGTTTGTTCAATTCCCCATTAAAATAATGAAAACTGGATTTGTTGGAACTCATAAGTGGAGTAGAAGGCCTCAGTCATTCTTCTAAAGATGTCATTTTGGTTTATCTAACTTTTTAACTAACTATTTAACTATACAGCAGTTAAAGGATCATTCTTGTAAATTACAACTCGGGTGTTATTTTTTTGGTGGCTAGGAAGACAAAAATAAGATGCTGTAATAATATTATAAAATAGTAATCTGTGGACCCCTAATGATTGAGTTGGCCACATAAGAATTAATTTGAAGTGCGTTGTTTTTCCAGATCCTTGGCCTTCTGCACTTCAAAGACAAGCTGACAGCCCAACAGTTTCAGCGTGTGGCCACCAGGGCGGTGCTCTCTATGGTGCAGGAGAAGCCCAGCTTTGCCCAGCAGTACCTGCTTACTCCTCTTCTCACACCTCTCCACCGCTGTACTACAGCCTCCAGTCAGTAACATGTCCAGATGATGTAAAACTTAAAGCAAAGTTGGGCCCAATTCCAATTCTCCCCCTTGCCCCTGTCACTTAACCCTCCCTCTTTGTTTTACGCTCTCATGTGTACTGATAGGAGTATCCAATTCTCTTTAAGATGGAGGGGTAGAGGGTAAAGTGGTAGGGCTATATAGCCCTTCAAACAGAGGATTTTTAGAGGCAAACTCAAAACGGAGTGGTATGGGGCTAGTAACTACAACTCAAGTTAGCTGCAGTTCATGCTACACACCTCACACAAATCCACCAACATTCCCTGGTGTCAAAAGCATATTCCTGTCCTTGCATTTTTCCTATTTGCTGTTGAAAATAGCAACCAGATGCTCATAGCTACAAAAGGAGTACAGTTGCCACACATGCAGTTGTAACAACATCTTCCAGCTTTAGGAAGATTTAATTAAATATTTAATGTATTTTAATATACACAGGGACATCCTCCTGCTTAGTGGTAATCCTGCACATTCTGAAATGTATTTTATAGGTCACCCAAACTCCTGTCGCCATTTTGTTTTTCCTTTGCAGAACCCAAGTATACACACACAATAGGCTAATTTAGTTCTTAATTACAAGCCAGAAATTGAGGAAAAATTGAGTATGCCTGCAGAAACATATCACATACATATATGCACTAATACTAAGACAGTATTGTTATTGCTGTTTGTTCTGCTAGCTAGCATCACGTTGTCACAAAAACAGCACATGGATGATCGCAAGTCAAATTCCAATGGGGCTGAAAATTGTTTTCCAGATGAGAGTCATTCCCAAGCTGCTGTGAAGGAGTGGGAGCTGACCCACTGTGTGGAGGATGTGTACAAGGTGAGAACATGCAAAGACATCCACTTAAAGTCAGCATATAATAGAAATACAAGTAAATGTGTTCTGAGTTTGTCACTCCACAGGTGACGTGTTAACCACCCAGACAAATGTGAACGATTAGAAAGATTGAGTGTATATAAAATGAGCTTTCAAAATCGTGAAAATTAGTATCCTCTGCTCTGAAACACTGGGGGTGTGTCAGGCAAATGTGCATGGTACATCATACCATGCACATTTGCTCATTACTGGTATTGAAGAAGATAATGCAATGCGTGCGCACGTTTCTTCCTCAACTGCCTGTCAGACTCCACACGCGCACGGTGGACAAATGGCACAGAGAAGGAAGCTGATAACCTGTCACCAAACTCCATCCAGTGAAAAAGAAATCAGCAGTGCAGGATTTTTCTGGATATCTCAAAACGAGCACCTTGGAGAACACCGTCCCTCTGTGCAGATCAATGTGGAACATTTATAACTTCTGTCACTCAACTGTGAGCATATAACCATCAGTCATACAATGCGCTTTGCTCAATTCTCACGTACAACAGGACGCTGATCCTGATCTAACCTCAGACACACACAATCATTCCTGGCTCACAGTGTGTGTGTGAGTGAAGGTCCAGACAGGACCAGTCTGGCTGTGCTGTCATGCTCCTACAGTAAATTAGCAACTATGCTGATAGTTGTTTAGGGCATTCTGAGAACATTCGTCACCATTGTTTTACAAACCAATCGATTAATAGAGAAAATAATCAGCAGATTAATTCCTAATGAAAATAATCTGTAGCTGCACTTGGATACAAACCAGTTCAGCAGAGCTCCACCTCAACCAACAGTCAAGTCCTGCTTTTACATCAGTGCACGAGTGACAGGCTGTTATATAGTATGACAGTATAGAATATATAGTACAGCAGTTCTCTGCATTGAGTATCCTGCTTCTACTTTTAATACCTTAAGTACATTTTCCTGATAATACTTAATTTTACAGTTTTCAGTACAGGACTTCCACCTGTAACAGAGTAGGCTCCTTTTACAGTTTGATATTAGTGCTTTTACTCAAGTAAAGGATATGAATCCTTCCTCTACTACTGGGGCTAACATGCTTTAGTTATAGAACATGATCTATGCAACATTTTTTTAATCAGGTTTCTAACTCTTTAGGATCAGTTTCTGCAGTCCAGCTCAGTCAACTGGAACAAAAATACCCTTTTTTCCCCCCCATTCTTTTGAAGGTTGTTGTAGCTGATAATAGTAATTATATATACCATGAAAGTTATTATATAATTATATAATACAATAATAAGGCACAGCAGCATACAATATAATTATATAATACCATAAAAAAAATTCAAATTCATATTTATAGCGCCAAATCACAACAAGGAGTACCCGGAGAGAACCCACGCAAGCACGGGGAGAACATGGAAACTCCACACAGAAAGGTCCCGGGTGGGGGCCGAACCCGGAACCTTCTCACTGTGAGGCAACGGTGCTAACCACTGCGCCACTGTGCTGCCCGTGTATTAATAACATTGAACACACATATCACAAATTTACCCAGTTTAAATGTAAAATAATATTTTAAACCCTTGAAATTGTGTTTTAACCACAAAGTCAACCTGAGTGCACTCTTTAAGAGTTTTATGCAAGCTTGCGTTGGCACACGTTGGAGCTCATGTCCACACGAAATCATTTTAACAGTTATACCAGTCTGAAGAAAATCCTCGTTCTTACCATCCAAGGAACACAGGACGTCTGCACACAGAATCCCACTGCCCTGTTGTCTCCCCACGCAGGTGAGTGCTGAATTTCCGGTGGCAACACTGTCTGCTTCCTGGCGACTCTCTACGAGGTAATTAACACAAACACGATGGCGTTAGCTTGGCGTAGCTTTCTCAGCTTTTTCTTTGCAAAACACAGTTTTACCTCGCAGCACGGGTTGTTCACAATCTGCGATCCACTGGAGCAGCTAACAGTTGTCCAGGCTTGCTGAAGATAGATTCCAAGCACCTTTTCTCTGTCTTGAATCTTTAATGGACACTCTTCAGGCAAGACTAGTTGTGAACGATGATTTTGACCACGTGGAACAGTGATTCGATACATGACATCCTGTTGTAGCTTCAGTCTTTCCAGCTCTCGTTGTAGTAGTGAGATAACTGGATTCTTTGACTTGATGTGATTTGTATCTCCTTGCTTTAAAGCTTTCCATATCTCATTGAGCATAAGATCTTCTTGTTGAGCTTTTGAGACCTCAACTGGACTGAAAATAGGCGTTCCTCTGAGGTCGAGTGTGGACAGATTACAACAGGCTTTGGGTATGGCATGCATGGATAAGCCTAAGTGATCAATGGCTCTTTCAGGACAGCTATATCCCTTGGTCACTTTAGACATTTGACACATAGCTCTGATGCTATCTGCAGAAATGTCTGTCCACCGACTCTTAGGATTTTGGCTAGGGTGTGGGCGCCTTGATAGAGCATCTGCGTCAATATTTTGGACACATGATCTGTACTTGAGACTGAAATCATATGTAGACAGAGCTGCGAGCCAACGGTGGCCCGTTGCATTTAATTTGGCAGACATCAATACATAGGTCAAAGGGTTGTTGTCGATTCTGACCTCAGACCTTGCACCATACAGATAGTCGTGTAGCTTGTCAACCACGGCCCACTTTAAAGCAAGGTATTCCAGCTTATGTGCCGGATAGCGACATTCAGATGGAGTTAGGCTGCGACTAATGAAAGCCACTGGTCGGAGCCCTTCACCTTGGTCTTGGTATAAAACTCCACCAAGCCCTTCTCGACTTGCGTCAACATGTAGCACATAGGGTAACTGGGGATTTGCAAAAGCCAGCACAGCAGCATTTGTTAGTCTTTGTTTTATCTCCTCGAAAGCAGCTTCCCATTTGTCATCCCACCGACAACCAAAGGGCTGTGAAGGGTTGAGATAGGTTTGTTCATGCTTTTTCTTAAATCTTTTTGCATGAGGTGGATAACCAGACAGGAGTTGGTTCAGAGGGAATGCAACTTTAGAATAATCTTTGACAAAGTGTCTGTAGTATGCACAGAATTCGAGGAAAGATCTCCAAGCAGTTATCGTGGTTGGTCTGGGCCAGGTAGTTACTGCTTCTGTTTTCTTTGGATCTGTAGCCACACCTCCTTGTGGCACAATGTGGCCAACATAGGACACAGAGGGCTGACAAAACTGGCACTTGTCTAATGACAGTTTGAGGCCCTCCTCTTTGAGGCTGTCGAGCACTTTTAGAAGTCTTTGTTCATGCTCTTCGAGTGTAGCGCCAAACACAATAAGGTCGATGAGATAGACTAACACTTCCAGCAAAATCCTGTCACCAACGGTCCTTTGCATACGTCGCTGAAAAGTAGTAGGAGCACCTGACACTACTTGTGGCATCCTCTCAATTTGATAAAAACGAAGTGGACAGATGAAAGCAGTTCTCTCTTTGTCTGACTCACCCATCAGCACTTGGTAGTATCCACTTCTGAGGTCTAGGACACTGAACCATTTGCTTCCATTTAGATAAGCAAGCGCATCAATCTTGGGCACTGTGTATTGCTCGGGAATTGTGCGTCTGTTTAGTGTACGATAGTCCACACACGTGCGGATCTTTCCACACGTGCAGATCAGTCCACTATCATCTCCACTGTTTTGAGTGTGTTCAGCTCCAGGTTGTTGCGGCTACAACCTCCCATCTGTAGGCTGACTCGTCGGCATTTCGGATGAGACCAATGACCGAGTGTTGACTGTCAAACCTGCAGTAGAACACATTCAGGTCATCTGCTAGTTGATGGTCCTCCACAGCAGGGGGGATGGTTTTCTATAGCCAGTGATGGTTTTCAGGCTCCCCCACACAGACAAGGGGTCTTTGGCGGAAACCTGAGCTTTCAGCTTTTCAGAGTAACTCCTCTTTGCTGCTCTGATTTCCCTTGTCCTGTGTGTTCCTCGCCTGGCTGTACAGAATCCTGTCCCCACACCTGTAAGCCTCCTCTTTGGCACGGCAAAGCTGCTTGAGTCTTGCTGTAAACCAGGGCTTGTTGTTGGTGTATGTGCAGAAGGTCTTTTTGGGCACACACACGCACATCCTCACAGAAACTGATATAAGATGTCACAGTGTCAGTGAGTTCATCCAGGTCTGTAGCTGCAGACTCAAATACACTCCAGTCTGTACAGTGTAGGACCCAGTCCTTGCTACCATGCTAACTCTGAGAGACGAGACAGTCCAAGTAACTTCAAAACAGTGCTGATTTATTCAAAGGATCACAGGTAAAATTAACATTACACACTCAGATATCTTGCACCTCCAAATGCTCGCAGGCAGATGTAAGATGAAAGACCCTGAACCACAATTGGCCTATACATTATAAAACCTCGCTAAAAACATTCTCACGACCTCTAGTACATGTCGTGACTTAAACATAAGAACATATTATGGCTAAGGCTACAGTTATACACGTCGTAATAATAATATTAAACACCCTGTCTGCTGACAGTCATCAACTCTTCTCTCTAGTTATCCTTGACCAGATGTACCCTGTAGAAACTCATAAGCATGACTAAGCATTTAACAGTCTAACTAGACATCCTATCTCCACTAAACATTTCTAATACATAAAGTATCTATCCAATATCTATCTGACTAAAAATATCTAACAGCAGTCAAAGCAGGCCTGTAGCTCTGACTTAGCCTCCTCAGTCCAGCTCTTCACTGTTTTGACTACAGGCTTCGCAGCTTTATTTTTATGCCTGTAGGTTGGAATAAGATGGACCATACAGTAATCTGAGAGTCCAAGGGCTGCGCTGGGCACAGAGTGATAGGCGTTCTTTATTGTTGTGTAGCAGTGGTCCAGTGCGACTTTGTCCCTGGTGGGACAGGTGATGTGCCTGTTTTTGGGCAGTTCGTGGGTGAGATTTGCTCTGTTAAAGTCCCCTGTGACAATGAGTGGAGAGTCGGGATGTTCTAGCTCCAGGCTAGTTATCTGTTCTGCTAGGAGCCATAGCGCACTAGCGTTAGCCTGCGGTGTTATGTACACTCCCATTAGCATGAAACTGTTGAATTCACGGGGAGAGTTAAAGGGTTTACAGTTGATAAGAGTCTCTAGGTCTGCGGTACATGTCCTTTGTAGCACTGTGACATCTGTGCACCAACCTTCATTTATGTAGAAGCAGATTCCACCTCCTCTCGTTTTCCCAGACAGCTCCTTTACACGATCCGCTCTGAACACCTGGAAACCGAGTATTCGAATCGCGCTGTCCATGATCGAGACGTTGAGCCAGGTCTCTGTGAAGCACAGAGCAGCAGAGCGTGCAAAGTTAGAGTTAGTCCTGTTGACGAGAAGAATTTCATCCATTTTGTTGACCAGGGAGCAGAGATTAGCCAGGTGAATAGATGGGAGTGAGGTCCAAGTTCCCCTCTGTCATAACCGCACCAAAGCGGCAGAGCGTTTTCCACGTCTGCGGCATTTGTGGAGCTGTATTTCTTTTGTATTTGTTTTCAGTTGCATATTCAAAGTTGGAACTTTTTGTCTCTGCTTGAGCTGCTGCTGCAACCTTGAGGTTGTTCATTTCAGCTTTGATCGCACTGAGTTTACTTTTGAGTCGTTCTACTTCAGGATCAGTTTTGTTTTCGTGCACGGGTTGGGTGACTGAGGCAACTGGTTTTGACATGACTGTCCTTTTTGCAGCAGTTTTGTCTTGTAACATGTTCTCTTCCTCTCCGACTTCTTTTAACAGATCATGGAAGGAAGGCGGAGGCCTTAGTTTATAGGTTATGTGTATGCGCATTGCAATCATGTCATGTGGTAATGAACATCGAATGACTTGTTCAATGCGGAGTTGGTTTATGTCAGCTAACTGCAATCCTCTTTTTCTGAAGATACAGTGCAAAAGTTTGTCTGGTCTTAGAAGGTACGTAGACAGCCTTTCTCCCTCACTTTGAAATGTGTGTCTGAACTTGACTAGGACATCAGATTAACTTTCAGTTAAAGCTGTTTTGAGCACTTGCATATAGTCATTTGCAGTAGCGTTGGGAGTTTGTGCTCTCAGAAATCTTATGTCAGCAGCAGAACCCTTAAGACTCTCCACTATTCTTTGTTTCTTTATACTGTCACTGCATTGCCATTCTTCCAACATGTGGGTGGTTTGCTCTGCCCAAGCGTCATACTCCTCTTCGCCACTAGGTGTTGGTCGCACACCAGAAAACATCCTTAGCTTACTGTAGCTTTGAGTATCAGCAGGCGCAGAATTGCATTTGTCAACAAGTGAACTGATGGCGTTAATAAGAGCAGTGTTAACCTCGAGAGACAGAGTTTAACAGTCCCTTAACATCAGCATTACATTAGTCCTCTTGCTCAAGAAATCACAGTTTTGTTTGAAAGTCTTCTGGATCTATGGTTGCCACTGGGAGGATATGAACAGGCCAAGGACCAACTTCACCAGGAACGCCGACTGAGTCAGGTAAAATCTGTTCAGTCGCATTAGCTAAGGTCCGTACTAGCACAAAATCAGTCTTAGAAGTCAAATCTGGATGTCTGTCTACTATTTTAATTTTCCCAAGAACTTTAACTGAACTATCATCAAGTAGGACATCATCTGTGACATCATAAACGCCACTTAAGACTACTGCATGAGCATGATCTAACTGATGTCTTTTACACCAAGCAGCAATTTCTACTGCTTCCATTTTGTCTATATAAGTGCAGAGAAGCAAAAACCTTCAAGGTATACAGCAACTCAATAAAACATTCAACAATATCACCAGCAACTTAATGCTAAGCAAACTGTACGTTAACAATATCCCGGACGAGCCCCCAAAAATGTAACCCTTTTGCCACCCGGCTTGTTGTAGCAAGGGAATAACTATTCAGTGCATACCCCTGTAACAGGGGTGGCCAATTCCAGTCCTCGAGTGCCGCTGTCCTGCTTGTTTTCCCAACTATCCCTGCCTGACCTGCTGTTGATTACTTGGCT
This sequence comes from Monopterus albus, assembly GCF_001952655.1. NCBI lineage: Eukaryota > Metazoa > Chordata > Actinopteri > Synbranchiformes > Synbranchidae > Monopterus > Monopterus albus. The sequence goes on from NW_018128212.1 coordinate 404,595, forward strand.
CAGGTGTGTTCAGCCAGTCAGAAACTGGAAGATACCAATTCACTCCACTTTCATCTAAGATGGTATCTTCCAGAGTTTTATGCAAGGTTGCGTTGGAGCTTGGATGCCCACTCGAAACCATTTTAACAGTCATACCAGTCTGAAGAAAATCCTCGTTTTTACCATCCAAGGAACACATGACGTCTGCACACAAAATCCCACTGCCCTGTCTCTCCCCACGCAGGTGAGTGCTGAATCTTGCAGGTGAGCGCTGAATCTCCGGCAGCAACACCGTCTGCTTCCTTGTGACTCTCGACGAGGTAATTAACTCAGACACGATGGAGCTAGCTTTAGCATTAGCTTAGCTTAACTTTCTCAGCTTCGTCTTTTTGGAAAACAGTTCAACTCACTCCCTCGCAGCACGGGTTGTGCACGAACTCTTCTGCGATCCACTGGAGGAGGGAACAGTTGTCCAGGCTTGCTGAAGACAGATTATAAGCACCTTTTCTCTGTCTTGAATCTTTGATGGACACACACCTTCTGCTACCATTGCGTGACTTGTCCAGTCCCTTTTTTCATTTTTCTTCTCTTGCCTTCATTTCCGGTTGTTGTTTGTTTCTCGCGGTGCTTTCCAAACATGAAATAATAGGAAATGAAATATCTGGGGGTTTTTCTCCTAAACAAATTATAAATTCCTCCACACACATATAAGACGGCTTTAACTTTTATAATAAACTACGAAATTAGCTAATTATTTTTCACATTAGGGGGCCGTCCCTGGTAGGTTAGTGGTTAAGGCGCAGCCCTCTCGCGGCGGCGCCCCAGGTCCGAATCCAGGTTTCATCAGGAAGGGCATCCGGCGCAAAACACGTGCCAAATGTCAACATGCGAGTCGTCAGATTCGCTGTGGTGACCCCTGGGAAAAGCCGAAAGTGACTTTCTATTTATCACGTGATGAAATACAATACCTTAATGCATCATTATAACAACATAAAATACATTCTTGTAAATAAAAGAAAAGGTATTCTCATCCACTGAATAATCAGATTATTACATTAAAAAGGACAATACAGATTTAGTTAAATATTTCTTGAATACAAGTTTGTTGATCATAGTTCCTTAATTGTTTTTGTAAAAAGAAAAGGTTTTTGCATTGCCAGCCTAAACCAGAACTCTTCTGAATAATAATGGTCGTACTGATACAAATGCTAGCGGATACTAGATTTTGGCGAAGTAACACCGCTGTTCCTTGCTAATGTAACCGGTCGCCTTTGAGTCTCTATGCTGTCCTCTTAGTTAGTCCCCGCCATCTCGCCTGTCCCTCTGGTGACTGGCCGTGCTGCGTTGTGTTTGCTTGGGACACATGGACCTACACATTTGCTATTCAACGGGGCCCTTTATTGCTGGTCACAGAGGAAAAAAACAAACAACACATAGCCTCCAGTGAGTGCTCAGCTCGCTCCTAAACAAAAGCACACAACAAGTTTACCCATGCGACCCAGGGTGGGCGATAAAAGTAAAATAGTCGCAAATGGATGGAGCGCTCACCTCTTTCCACTCGACACCGTGCAGGAAAGAGAGCGGAAGAGGTGCGCGACCCCTCTTTATACCCGGCTACCAACAAAGAAAAGCATGGCTCAGTTGCGAGTCCTAGTGGAGTGGAGGTATCCCTGACCAGGCATGTGAATTGACTTGCACATGAACCAAAACGCTTTGTGTAATGATTACATCCCGGTTACATTTTGTGTACATATTACATCCCGGTAACATTTTGTGTAATTATTACATCCTGGTTACACTAACACAGTCTTTTTACTTACTGTCTTTAGTCCTTGTCATTCCTTTCACACAGTGTATTTGATGTCACCGTCTTTGCTCTTGTCTTTTGTTTCCGCCAGATCTGGGTGGTTGGAAACAGCCCATCAGCGTTTTTGCTCAAAGCTCTAGAAGAAGTTCTTGCTGTTATCTTCACACTCTTCTGTTTCACCAAGCAGAACGTCTCCCACCTACGGTAATGGTTCTTATTAACTAGGACCTCATGTACAAATACCAGCTCTCAGAAATAACCACTGAAACACACTTGCGTTCACTAAGTAAGTGTTGTATCAGATTTGAATGACATTTTATGAATTATCAATATTAATACCTTGTAATGATAATTTAGATGATGTGGCACCAGACTCTTTATTTTGTGAACCACACAATAAATAATAAACAGTGGTTAACCATAGTTCAGTGACTTATTTACTGGAATAAGACAGACAAAAAAGATGACATGAGAAAGCCTGTTATATAATATAAATAGGTTTATTTCCAAAAAGGAAAAGGGAATCAGGATGTGATGTCCATGACATGGTACAGTGTAACAGATGAATGGATTTATGAGTGGAATTAATCAGCTAATGATTAGCGATGTGGGAGTATGAGATAAAATTACACTTAGTTCAGACTTTATTTATTTATTTATTCCAAGCATGTAATAAAAGAGAGAAAAAGAAAAAAAGGAAATCAAC
>NW_018128212.1:407156-425338 GCF_001952655.1 Monopterus albus
ATGCTTAGTCATTACATGCTTGCAAGGGAGTAGAAAGAAGTAATACTTATGTAGTTCTACCCCTGGTAATCCAAACTATAGTTGACACAACCCAAGTATTTAACTAAACAACTACACTGGTTAAATTCCCGCAACCACCAAATTACTACATTCCTTCTAACCACAAATCACATTTACATAATTAGAAAACAAATGATAAACAATAAATTATTCATATCCCACCCATAAATACACCAATAATAACTTGATAAGATCATTACACTTCTTGTATCCGATACCCAGCTTTTTCATGAGAAAATTCAAGTAATTTTGTCTTAAGTTCATTTTATACAGGTTATAACTTCCTTTTCCACAACTGCTGACATATGAAATACACATAATCGAAATGTATGAACATCACAATTAAGCAACACATTTGTTTAAACATTTAACCTCAGTAAATGAAATAGCATATTATGTGGAACAAAGAACGTTTAACTGGTTTAACACATATAAACACTTGGTTAATAGCACAGACAAGTGAAAATACACTTAACTTTCTAAACGGTGATGTTTGTCACTACTTTGCAGAAGTCATTTGTCACAGTGACTAAAATAACTGTTGTTTGTAAAGGCTGCTTCACCAGAGATGTAGGTTTAGGGTCAGATGTATCCACCTTCACTTACCGGGTGTCGCTTGTAGTCCATTTAAGATTAGTTAAGGAATGGGGCATTTCTCCTGAGTCTTAACTAAGCTTAAATATTTTAAACAGTAGTCAAACTGATACCAATGTAAGAAGAACATCCCAGTAACCTTGTTGAACAGTTTACACACTGGATCATAGAGTTTACATTTTCAAGTTCACTACAGCTTCTAAACAATCTGAGTAACATCCCCACAGGCAATATTGCTAAAAACAAAACAATTATTTTCCCAACCACCCAGAGGACAAAGAATGAGCAAACATTGACATTCTAAACTCATCTAATGATTAAGTTACATTTCTTACATTTTAACAGTGAGTCTGTTGATGTTCTACATTTTCTTGTCAACAAAATGTCAAGAAAAGAACAAAACTATCAAGTGATCCTGTGAACAAGGATAGCTTGGGGCTGAGTGCCACAGACTGGGTGAAGAATCAGAGAATACTGAGAGACAGACCAACACATTGTTAATCCAGTAATTAGAGAATGATGGCCAACCTTATTGTCTAAGTTCTCTCTACATGTTGGAGGAATTTCAAAACAGTTTAACATTGAAGCTTCATTACCACATCATGATGATAATTCAAAACTGAATGAAAATATATAAATGAATAAATAAGAGACTGGAAATGGGTTTTACCATAAATGATTATCTATATTGTGCAAGTTTCTAGTCTTTATCTGTTGATTTTTACTGTTTAGTCAAAACGGAAATCATTTAAAAATGTGTCCTTTGGAAAATAGTCAGCATAAATGTAAAGTATACATGATTATCAGTTAATAAAACTAAGATGGGACACTGACACTCAGTTGTATGGGTGTGTGCTCTGTGCCGTACAGCGCCCCGTGCCAAGAGATTTTGCTGTGGTACCTGAGCCATGCTGAGACGTCCGCAGCCCTGTCAACACTGAGGCAGCTCTGTGGTCTGCAGGGACAGAAGAACGACATGGCAGCAGGCTTCCACTTCACCCCTGGCAGTGATGGAGGAGCCAAGTGCAGCTTCAGAGAGAGCTGCAGGTGACCGATACAGGATGGATACCCACTTTGTTTTTGTGAAAGGGCAGTGTCTTTGCTACAGCGACTCCACTCCAAGTATTCAAACCCCTTAATGTTTTGTACACTTTTATTGTTACAGATTTAATTTTACAAAACAATTCAGGCTCTTTGCTGAGGCTCTACAGACTGCGATCAAGTGCATCCCGTTCACTTTCTTTTTTTCCTTGGTGCGGGTCCAACCTAAATTGACTAGACATAGTTCAGAAAAGCACTCACTTGTATATGTAAAGGTCCAACAGTTCACACTGCATGTCAGAACAAAAACCAAAGCATACAGTAACTGCTGCCAAAGGGGCAGAGAGAGAACCATTTACCAGGGCTTTGAAGCACAACTTGCCATTGAAGAGACCCTTTTCTTTGTCCATTTCTGCTGCTGCATCACTTCCTGAAATCCCAAACTATGGGCGGGCCGAGGGTCATCATCACAGAATGTGCATGTGTTAATCTCATGTCACAAAAAGTGCTGGCATTGAAAGGAATTTGCATTAACTCATCATTATGTTAACTTTGACAGCTCTAGTTTTGGCAGCTTTTAGAAATTTGCAAATGTTTCTAAATCTTTCGTCATTATGGGTTATTGAGTTGATGGCAACTATATCCATTTACAGCACAAACTTCTGGCACAACTTCACATGCTGTCAAAGTGCACAAACAAGGGAAAAACAAACTGGAAATCAGAAAGCCCAGCAACACTTGCAGTGTTTGAAACAACTTTATAGTAAAGACCGGTGTGTTTTGGCAAAGGGCCTTCGTTAGAGTCTGTTAAAAGAACAAAAGGCCCTATGAATAGGAAAAAAACTGCTGGGCAGAATGTGAACCACACCTCTCGTTTTTTGCTCTGGGCATGATTACCTCTACGCCTGTGAAAAATAATGAAGACATGGTGTTTTAACCCATTGAAGTGTCTCACAACCGGGTTAGTAACATCATTTCTCTTGATAGCGCTCCTGTGTACCGTAATAAAAGTGAGCGAGATGTCACCCCTATATATACTTTTACACATAGGCATTGTATCATGTAAATAACTTTTTTTTTGTTTCACAGGTGATAAAATCCTTGATGTTAATTAACTTCCTATTGACTGTTTGGTTAAAAGACCTTTTGGTATATTGGCAGGTTTTGCAGGCTCTGCAATTGAAAATGCCCCAAAGAGTTGTGACATTTAATCCATTCAGACAAGGGAAGAGGGATGAAAAGCTTTGAGCATGAAGAAGTGTATTGTGGTCTGTGAGTTTTATTTAAAGGGCTGAAGAGAGACCATCTTCTTATCAAGAAAGTCTGTTTCTTTAAGACTATAATTAAGTGTGAATCTCAAGCCTGCAGAGCTGCTATTTAAAAGCTTTAGTAAAATGGAAGTCGTACCTTTCCAAAGCAGAAACACATGATCAGTCGATCATTTCCACGACAACAAAAGGAAGAATAAGATTTTTTGTGGTTCATACAGTATTAGATCTTCCAAATGACCAACAAAGAGATGAGCAAAACTGGGAGTCATTTTAGTTTCCATTGCATTTCCAGAGATTTGGGGGTATGGTATATCGTTAATAAAGAAATAATTCTGGTGGAGTACAAAAGAGGCCAAACTGACTATAAAAGTAGAATGTAGAAGGTTTTTTTTTTATTGATCTGGTGTTAGCTATATCCATTTAAAAGGAAATGTACAACAAAGTGTGGAACAAGTGACTTTCAGGAGTGACTTCATACATTGTGTTAAGAAAGGATGCTCACAACAGAACATGATGAGTAGTGCAGTGCAGGACAGTTCCTTTGTGATGTCTGGGACCAATTGGCAGCAGTAAAAGAGTCAACATCTCATTCCACCTTCATTCTGTTTTGTTTATTATCTGTGTATATTGTTTGATTTTGATTTCTTCAGTTCAGTGTCTCCCTCACTACTCTGTTCTTGTTTCATAGAGCTGTGGGGGGACCAGTGGAGGCTGGAGTGTCTGGTGCAGCTGCTGGCTCAACTCAAAGACAGCATCCTACCTGGAGACTTCTTCCTGTCCCTGCTGCAGGTAAGGAACACACAGACAAACACCTGTAAACTAATTCAGTCTAGTGCAATAAGTATTCCTGCCGTGTTTAGTTTTGCTGGAGACTCCGGCAGAGACATGTGTGTAACTCTGTGATAACTTTGAGGTTGTAGTCTGTGGAGACCACCTGGTAGAGAAGGTCATTCTGGCTGACAGTTCATCATTTCCCTGCTTCTCCCACAGGAGCTGACCAGCTGGACAGCTACAGCAGGTGAAGAGGAGAAAGCTGAACAGGAGCTGAATGTGTCAGCCATGACACTGCTGGAGGTGGAGCAGCAGCTGCTGGGTCGAGCTGTGAGGCAAGGCCAGAGACTGGTTTTGCTTCAGGTGCTGGCTGTGATGCTGGAGTCTCTGCAGCATACTGTGCTGCTGGGAAAAACCACACAGGTGAGTGGCAAGATGCGCACCCCACACAACTTAGGCCTCTTTAGCCACGCTGCCTGAATGTCTGCTGTTTTTTGGCTTTAGCAACTCTGAAATGTCTGCAGCTGCTCTCCGTTCAGATTGCGGTGTCTGAGCAGCTCAGGGCTCTGGTGGATGTTAAGACTTCACCAGTTTTGACTTGAAACAGTTTTTAGAGGAACTGTGACTTCCCTAGAATATCTTGTCCACCCTCTGTTAGGTGTTCACTCATCCTCCTGCCATTCTGCAGGCTGTGCTTGTGAGAGTTTTTGTAATGCAAACAGGCCACATTGAGTCATGCTGAATACTAAAAATAACTCATTTGTTTCATGTCTGGCAGGGTTGATGAGGAGAAGCAGGGGCTGGAGCATGTTAAGAGTTTCAGATAAGGGTGGCTAACTGCTGATACTGTAGGGCCAACAAATATTCCCTCACAGATTGAGGAAGGTCTCATAAACAGGCCTCACTTCATTGGATGCTTTGAATGTTTTTATAAGGTCTGAATGTTTCTGACATGGACAGTCTCCATTGTAAGGTTTAATTTTATATTGAACATATTTGGGCTCCTGCATCACTCTTTAAATATTATTTGTGTGCCTAGGGTTCTGTTTTTCCTTTTTACAGGTGGTAGACTTCATGGTGTGCCTACTTCAGAGGGCCTGTGTGGGTCTGGATCAGGCCACTGAGCCAAGTTTTGGGAACCCAATAGAGAGCCAGACGCTAAGCATGGGGATGGGTTTGGTGGCCACTCTGCTGTCTGGACCTCAGGTAGTCACGGCTGAAAAACACCAAACATCTTTTACGTTGCATCTGCTGTATTTTCTGTGTAATGTGAGACTGTTGGATCAGATTTTATAGACCTGCACCACTAAATGTCAGAACAAGATTTCCAGCCCTGTAATGCAGACCAGGTTAAATTTACATTCAGTGTAATCGGACAAAAGTAGTGTTCCTGTTAGTAGGCGCAGTAACTACTGGCTGTCTGAAAGCATCTTCAGTGTAAAACAACTGTCCCATCCCTTTTAATATTACAGCATAGTGCAGAGGACTACTCTTCTATGTCAAGGCTGCTCCCGCCACTGGAGACGCTGTCTCAGAAGCATTCTGAGGTGGTCGTCAAGGAGCTGGCATCCAACCTCAGAACTGTCATTCTCACACATGGTGCCTACTGGCCTGAAAACCTCACTGCTGCTGCTCAGACCTCCAGAAATCCTGAAACATCAATGCAAACTGAAGCAAACGACTTACAGACTAGTACTTCATCTCCCCCTGGCAGTTGTTCCCTTAGCAACACCCATATCAGACAACCAGCATCCTCTGGAGGGTCTGCAGCAGGAGGAACTCTGCAAGAAGGAGGGAAGACCTCTGGCACTGGTGTCCCTTGCACCCCTGCCAAGCCCTTTTCTGGTTGGCTGCTAGAGGCGTGCGACCCAGACATACCAACCAGAGCCTTTGCCCTGAGGGTCCTGACCCAGATGGTGCAAACTAGAACCCCAGAAGCTTTCCAGGCCCAGGAGAAAGTCCTTATGGTGGGTTGTTTGGTTACTCAATGTTTTTGTTTCTGTTTTAACATTCAGTCTGTCATGATGTCAGATGTTCACATTTTATTTTTATAACCCAATATAACCCCTGTCCTTAGACTCAATCAGATTAGGAAAAACTCAGACCCAAACCCAAAACAATCCTTTAACAGGAAAAAGAAAATGGAACTAAAATCAGGATAAACAGCAGAGCAGGGATTCCTCTTCCAGAGACAGGAAATAGATGCTGTGTGTATAGAATAGAGCAGAAGAATAGAAGGTTTAGTTTTGTTTGAGGGGCATTTGTTATTTTACTGAAATCTGTAAGTAGTCAGACAGTGCACATTGTGTTATGGAGGAGTGGCTTTGGAGAGAGGTCACAATGAAAGGGTGAGATTTCTTTGGGCGGCTACTTTTAAAATCAAGCTTTGTCTTCCTGGTTTTTCCAGGATTGCCAACCCTGCCTTTAAGGGGAATTCATGGTTTCCGCATACCCCCATGCATATGCTGACACGGACGAGGGGCTCATGCCTCAATTCATACTTCCAAAAGAGGGCCTGACTTCAGTCTGTGTACGCTTTAATCATGCACATTTTAATGTTCTTTCCGTGCATGTACATAAATAGAATCAAATTTATTTATATAGCACTTTAAAAACAACATCCAGTTGACCAAAGTACTTTACATGGACAGAATAAAATCACAATAAATAACTAAAATTAAATAAATAATATCAGTGGAAGAATAAAACAGCACAATAACACAGATGACATACAAGAAAAAGGCAAGGAAACTACACATTTGTCTTAGCCACCTATTGATCTAATTGTGCTATTGTTGCATGCATTGTATACAAATGAGGAAAGTGTAGGTAGTGGTGTTACCTGTCAACATATACCATAAGTTAAGTGGTTCATCCTCCTCCCCAGGGGAGCCAGAGGGATTAAAATGCTGCATTTCCACTATTGGAACCTTACGAGCGCTACACTCTGTACTTTTCCCCACATAACCTCACAGGTTGATGTGGACCATCCTGTATTTTCTCTGTGTTGGTCCCTGTTTAGAGGAAACAGTCAGCTGAGCAACGGGAGAAGAGACAGCGTGATGGATCACTCCATAGTGCAACAATCAGCCAGTAACTGAGACTGTATGAGCAGTTTTTCAAAGAGCTGTTGAACAAGCAGAACACAGACTTGCAGAAATGTGACGTCTTCACCACTTTGCCCAGTGTCCATTCACTGAAGTCCCTGATTTGTCTCTAAACCAGTATAAGTGCCTCTTTACACACTGTAATGCTAATGATTGAGTTGTGAAGAGCAGACATTTAAACAATCTCAGGCCACAGCTCAGGTCCCTGGAACTTGGTTTTAGTACTACCTCCTGAGGAGTGCCAGAATTTAGCTCCTGAAACGCACGCACGTCCAAAGTGGGCGCACAGCAGTGGAAAGCAAACGCAGAACCCGTGATGAGTGTTTCTCGGCTCAACATGTTTTGGTGTTTTCCTGTAATGGAAAAACCCCTATAGTGTGCTCTAGGGACTTGTTAAGGTGGAGTGGGCAAGAGAAAATAACAGCTCATTTAGTATTCTGTGTAATGAGCAACCCCCACTGATAACCTTCTGCCCCCCTGCTGTTACAACCAGAAAACTCCATATTGATTTTTGTCCCCTTTGTGTTGTGGTTAGGTTGAGCTCTCCAAGGTTATCTCTCTGTTGGAGAGATTCATACTGGTGATGTTATTCACAAAGAAATTAAAGAATATTGGCAGTAAGGTGAAATAGAGACATGGAATTATACATCAGTCTGTTTGGTGATTAATCATGTTGATGGTGTCTTCAGCTCTTCTTAGAAAACCTGGAGCATGAAGACTCATTCGTCTACCTCTCTGCCATTCAAGGTAATATAAACTTACAGCTTGGCCAAATGTGATGCTGAGATTGATTTATTTTTTTTAAGTATCAACCTGCAGAAGCAGCCTTGTAATGTTAACTACCTGGCTGAAACAGTTGCCAATAACTCCTGAGGGCAGATGGACTGAGTATAAACTGTCTTTAGGTCTAGCTGTGCTGGCTGATTCCTACCCTGAGAGGATCCTAGCCAGACTCCTACAAAACTTCCGGCATGACCCCTCCCTCTCTACATCCAACAAGGAGCGCTCCCTGGAAACCTGCCTCAAAGTGGGAGAAGTCTTGATGAGGGCAAGCAGGGCGATGGGTGAGCATCATCTGCTGTTTGTTCAGATTCATGCTTGTATGACCAGAGTTGTGAGGACACTGGCTGGACTTGTTTTTATTTTGTTTAATTGGCAACAGGTCAGCATCACGGCTGGGTATACTGTAAATACAGCATCCCAGAGAGGCTGAGTCTTTCAGAAGTAAGGTTCCCCGCTCTGTGTGGCAAATTGTTCAACAATGTCTATGGTACATAATATCATTCAAAGATTCAAAGAATCAGGAGAAATGTGTGTAAGCAATGGTTCTTCTGGCCCTCAGACATCACTGCAGTAAAACAGACATGATTCTGTAGGGGGATTTGTTGGGCTTTTCCTCTACAATAATAATAATAATAATAATAATAGTAAGGTGAGACAACTTTTGTTGTGATTTGGCACTATACAAATAAAACTTGAATTGAATTGAACTGAAATCGCTGCATGGGCTCAGGAACACCTATGGTATGAAAACTATTGTCAGTAAACAGGTTCTGGTTTTACAGACATTACTGTGAATACATGAAATCCATTGTTGGTTTTAATCTGTACGTGGGATTTATGAAGTTCTATCTATGTCATCACTATTAGGGAAGTCCAAACTGACAAACTAGTTGCATTTAACTAGAAAATGCCATTTTTAAACAAAAATACAGAGAACGTTAAGCTACATTCACATTACCGGCTGCGGAGGACTCTGAGACCCAATGTACTTCAGATTATTAAGATGACTTTGGTAGAGATACTTAAATTAGTGATCACAACTCGCATGCAAACACTGTGCAGAGGGTGTGCAACCGACACTGAATCGTCTAAACACACCTGTTCAGATCTTCTCCCTAAATGGTATTTTAATTTCTATTTCAACACCCTTGTACAAAAACTGTGGGTCCTGGAGTTCATTCTGACTGTTCTGGAAACCCAGAGACTGGAAGGTTTTGAACCACACCCTAACCATGTCCGTGGAGCTGTGTAGACTGGGCACATTTGCGCCTGTTTGAATCACCTGGAAGACGCTGTGTATGAGGTCGGGCGGTGATTCGTCTGAAGCCAAAACTCACTGTCAGACAAACATCACAGTTTGAATGAGGCTCCGGGTCTTGTGAGAAATGCCTGTGAGAAGTGTCTGTCTATCAGATGGTGGCACTAGTGGCACCAGTATGAAGTGTTAGTCTGGAGCCCTGCATTTAAAGGACTTTGAGAACACAAGGAAAAAGATTTTCTTGTCTGACAACTCTGAAGAGACAAAAATTGAACTCTTTGCGCAGAACTTCAAGCACTGTGTCTGGAGAACAGCTTTATGCTATTGGGGACTTGTCAGCAGCAGGGACAAGGAAACTGGTCAGAACTGAAGGAAGGATGAACAAAGCCAAATACAGAGGTCCTTGTAGAAAACCTGCTCCAGAGTGCAGCGACCTGAGACTGGGGCACTGGTTCACCTTTCAGCAGACGCTGACCTGGAGCATACAGCCACAGGACGAGTCTCCAACTGCCCCTTAGTGGCCCAGCCAAAGCCCGGAGAACATCTGTGGAGAGACCTGAAGATGGAGTTCACAGACACTTCCCATCAGTCTGACAGAGCTTGAGAGGATCTGCCAGGAAGAATGGGATAAAGAGCTCTAACTCCTGCTAAAGGGACTTCTGCACACTGTGGTACCAGATTAAGGCATGTTAGAGAAATAATTAAACAATTAAAGCTAAAGTATGTATCTTAAGGCAGGGGTCCCCGCACCATTACCAGTCCATGGACCATTTGGTACCGGGCCGCAAAGAAATTGGTTAAAATTATAGTTTTTTTTTTTCATTAGTCTTAGTTTGAAAAACGACTGTTTCCACCCTTGCCTCATGCACTTGACTCTGGCATGCCATTTTACGCATCAGCAACACAAGCTAACCCTTTAAAAAAATTAGCCAAAAACAAAATTCACTGGAAAGCTTTTTTTGGGAAGGAACGAGCAGCGGGACAGCAGAAAGGTCACAGACTGCCAACAAAATGAAAGCTTCATTTAAAAGAAAATACCACGATTCCTACCTAAGTTACGGGTTCAGAGCAACAGGTGATACACAAGCTCCACATCCGCTATGCATAATTTGCGGTGACCGACTAGCTAATGAAGCCATGAAACCCTCAAAAATGCTTCACCACATTGAGACAAAATACCCTGTGTTAAAAGACAAGCCCTTGGAATTTTTTTCTAGTTGCAAGGAAACAAGCCCAGGGCTCCCACTGACTCTGCATTATGGTGAGTTGATATTATAGTGTAGAGTGTATTGCCTAATATAAAGTGTAATTGTTGCATTCAGATTACTTACTATGAACTGACAAAAGGTTTTTGTTATTGGAACCTTCTAGAAGCTAATATTGTTGCACTGTTGTTCAATGAGTCTGGGTCACAGGAGGCTTCGACAGCACCTCTCCACATTCAGACAGGTCTTGGAGTATGTTTCTACAGCAGAGTTATTTGAAAACAAAAACGTATATACTGTAGCTTTAATTCAAAAGAACAAGATCTGTATTTAGTGGTATTTAATAAAACTTTCATGAAAGGGCTCAGTGCATTCAGAAAGTAAAAGGTCTCCACAGCAAAGAGGAAAGTAAAATGAGCACTCACAATAATCTTGCTATCAAAGTATGTAGACATAACCTCCTTGTGTACAGAACACTGTGTGCTTGTGGACACTGTGGTAGTGCTCATGGGAGGTCACCATAACATGATTCAAATTCAGAAGACTTTATTAATCCCCAAGGGCAATTTATTTACACAGAGACCCATTTGAAATAAATCAACATTATCATCAAGCATCAACAACAACAACAACAAGCCAGTGACCAAAAATACACAGACTGTTGGTGATTGTGAGGCAGGAGGCCCTTCCCTGCCTTGGGAAAGTTTGTATGCTGCCTTACATCAGTATTCATTAGTAACTTGACAAGAGGGCTGCCCTCCTGAGAAGTCCTGGACCTGTCCGAATACAAAATGTAGAGCATGGGGGAAAGGACACATCCCTGAGGAGAACCAGTGTTTAAGTGCATGTGTTCATTCACATATGCCTGCTGGAGATGACATGTAAACTCACCTCTCTACACCTGTCTCTCTGTTGGAGGAGGTTTTACCAATATCAGAAATAAAAAGCATCTTTCAATTAACATGATGTGATTTATACATGACTCATAATTGGTTTCATATAGTTTCCACAGTTTCCTCCACAGGCTCAGATTTTTGGAGAGATTTTATTTTTATGATTTTTAACAAATTTATCACCGTGGCCTAGGTTATTGTACATTGATGGGCAAAACTAAACCTACAACACAGTAGTGTTGTGTGCAAGAAGAGAAACGGTCTGAATATTTTCTAAAGCAACAGTATATATTTGACTGTGGTGGACAACTTGCAACCACCGCTCTACAAAAAGCACAGTGTAAGGTTGTTTTCATGCACATTTCTGTTCAGAAGGGACCCTGTGTGTCAGAACCAGTCCTTGATAGAAAACCTTTTGGGGTTTTTTTCCCCCAGATTGCCATTATACCACTTCCCTGAGACAATGGAGGAATTGATATCCCTGCTGAGAGATTGGACAGAACTTCAGTTGGCTACACATACACCCAAAGCGCTTCTGTGTTTGTCTTGCACTCCACCATGGCTAAAAGTTGCCTTTTTCCAGAATGTCATTTGTAAAAAGAGTCCTTCATTTTCTCACCTGGTTGAGTAAATGTTGAACAAATGAATGTTTGGCTCTGTTTTGATTTGCTTCCAATTGCTGACTTTCTGCACTTGCTGAGAAACACTTGCAGAGTCCTGTGAGCTCCCTCAGTGAATGACAGGCAGGAAGAATTCTGCACCAGAAGCTGTTCTTAAGAAAAAGTTCATTTACTTATAGGGCATGCTTAGACTAAATGCACTTTAGAAAATGTGATCATCTGTGGGAGTGTTGCAGTAGTTCTTCCAGGTGTATTTTATGAGTACACATATGTGCATGTTAATGTCTAAAGTTGTGAACCATTGGTGATGCTCTAACAGTCAATCTGAGCCATGGCAGTCCACTGAGGCATGGAAATGAAGGGAGTGTGTATCTTGACCGTATGGCTCTTTGTGTGTTGTGGGCTGTTGCGGGTTTGAATCCTGTGTTTGTGAAGAAGTGCTCAGCAATCAAAGAGTAGTCTAGGACAGCGGCTTCCAAAGTTTGAGGCACACCTCCCCTGGGTGGCGCCAGAGGATTCCAGGGGAGGCGCAGCCAGAGGAAAGATAAATCATTAAATATAACTATAAACATCAAACTTCAGCTCGGCTATGTGTCCAGTTTTTGTCCAGTTTGCCCGATGTCCCACATTATGACTGATGGTTTGCTTCTTCAGTAAACGACCAAACATAGTTACGGAGTCAAGTTTGTTTGGACAGCGGGCCTAAGACAGACCTCCCTGCTCTGCTTCTCAGTGGCTGATTGTTATTTTAGAAAGCTGCTGCAACACAATGTATGATTTTATTGAATTGAGGCTATTTTCATTTTCATTTTGTGATTGGACTCTGGAGGATTAGTTGGTAAATAATTTTACATAACAGTAGCTCACAGTTTGTGTGAATGTGGGACAACACTGGACACATATGTTTATACAGTCATGGCCAAACATATTGGCCCTTTCTGTCAGATAACTCAACACTTCTCCTAGAAAACTGTTACAATCAAAGTCTTTGCTGTTTCTTGTCTGGATGCTGTAAAGCATCCATACTATGCTATCCAATTATTTATTATTGTATGGACGCTGACTCAGCATCCACACCTTGTTTTCC
This sequence comes from Monopterus albus, assembly GCF_001952655.1. Lineage (NCBI taxonomy): Eukaryota > Metazoa > Chordata > Actinopteri > Synbranchiformes > Synbranchidae > Monopterus > Monopterus albus. The sequence continues at coordinate 419,847 of NW_018128212.1, forward strand.
TGGTCTTTATTACTATTATTATTATTGAATGGATGCTGATTCAGCATCCATACTGTGTTATCCTGTTCTTTATTATTATTATTGTGATGCTTCGAAATGAAAATTCTGGGCCGATGAATCTGAAATGAGAATCTAAAATATTTTTAACAATACCAAATAATATTATTCAAGTTTTATGTAACACTCAAACATTTTAAATTGCTGTGCAAAACAATGCAAAACGGTGCAAAAACAGCAATACAACTTCCAAACAAACTGTAAACAACATAGCCTAGGTAGCTAGCAGTCCTACACAAATTTTAACGCAACTATGCAAAATTGGACTGCTGTTTAGTTCAACAAACGTGGCAGGTTTTTCTTTAGGAACAAAAGTTGCTCCGCTTTTTGGCTGGAGAGACGGTTCCTCTTCTCATTAAGCACATGAGATGCTGCACTGAAGAGTCTCTCACCGCTGACATGCTTTGTCGTTCATGGGAGACGCGTGATATAACAGCTCCAGCGTGAGTGAAACCTAACCTGTGCTGCGCCCCCATGCATTTGGATGGGGCAAGATTTTCAAAATAAAGCTAAATATTTCAAAAGGTCTAAGGTTTAGAAGCATCAGTGTCCTTGAAGAGCTGAACATTTTGATACCTGAAAGTAAGCTGAAGTAGAATTTCCCCATGCATTTGGATGGGGCAAGATTTTCAAAATAAAGCTAAATATTTCAAAAGGTCTAAGGTTTAGAAGCATCAGTGTCCTTGAAGAGCTGAACATTTTGATACCTGAAAGTAAGCTGAAGTAGAATTTCCCCATGCATTTGGATGGGGCAAGATTTTCAAAATAAAGCTAAATATTTCAAAAGGTCTAAGGTTTAGAAGCATCAGTGTCCTTGAAGAGCTGAACATTTTGATACCTGAAAGTAAGCTGAAGTAGAATTTCCCCATGCATTTGGATGGGGCAAGATTTTCAAAATAAAGCTAAATATTTCAAAAGGTCTAAGGTTTAGAAGCATCAGTGTCCTTGAAGAGCTGAACATTTTGATACCTGAAAGTAAGCTGAAGTAGAATTTCCCCATGCATTTGGATGGGGCAAGATTTTCAAAATAAAGCTAAATATTTCAAAAGGTCTAAGGTTTAGAAGCATCAGTGTCCTTGAAGAGCTGAACATTTTGATACCTGAAAGTAAGCTGAAGTAGAATTTCCCCATGCATTTGGATGGGGCAAGATTTTCAAAATAAAGCTAAATATTTCAAAAGGTCTAAGGTTTAGAAGCATCAGTGTCCTTGAAGAGCTGAACATTTTGATACCTGAAAGTAAGCTGAAGTAGAATTTCCCCATGCATTTGGATGGGGCAAGATTTTCAAAATAAAGCTAAATATTTCAAAAGGTCTAAGGTTTAGAAGCATCAGTGTCCTTGAAGAGCTGAACATTTTGATACCTGAAAGTAAGCTGAAGTAGAATTTCCCCATGCATTTGGATGGGGCAAGATTTTCAAAATAAAGCTAAATATTTCAAAAGGTCTAAGGTTTAGAAGCATCAGTGTCCTTGAAGAGCTGAACATTTTGATACCTGAAAGTAAGCTGAAGTAGAATTTCCCCATGCATTTGGATGGGGCAAGATTTTCAAAATAAAGCTAAATATTTCAAAAGTATGAAGTTTAGAAAAATTCAGCATAGAAGTATGAATGTCCTTGAGGAGCTGAACATTTTGATAACTGAAATTATGCTGAAGTAGAATTTCCCCCATTCATTTGAATGGGGCATGATTGTATGGATGCTGACTCAGCATCCATACAATTACAGCTACATTTTATTACTGAGCGCATCTTAGATATACAACCTGACAACTAACCTGTCTGCATGGACTCCCTCCCCTCTTTCTTTGTCTTCCCCCTCTAGGGGAGCTGGCACCCCATCTCGGCCGTCCTCTGATAGGTGTCTTTCTGCAAGGAACCAGGGACCCTGACCACAGCGTCCGGGTCAGCAGTCTGTCTAATCTAGGGGAGCTCTGTCAGAGAATGGACTATGCCCTGGGCCCCCTGGCTCAGGAGGTGAGAACAGCCACACCCAAAATGAAACCTCTCTAACACTGCATGGGCTCAAGTGCCTTTTGCAAAAGTATTGCATATAATAGGTAGTATGAAAACAAAGTGAAAATAACCCAGTTTCAGCTTTGATATTTTGTGCTTGTAATAGCCTCAACTGAAATATTATTAAAGGGTAGGTTCTGGATTTTTCAAGCTGATCTTGATGTCCCCACCTGTATGTGAAAATAGCGCTTGGTGTACAAAAAGCGGATAGAGGAGGCTACCGACACAGTTGAAAACTGAAAACTATGACAAACGGTAGACGATGAGGGAGTTACTGGTTACAATGCACAGTGTAACACTCCCAAGAGCTGCCATGTTCAGTAGGATTGATGTGACAGTTGATAGATCATTTGTTTTAGCTGTGTTTCTTTAATGTATTAATCTATTTTGGTGGCGTTCTGGTTGGAACTACTGAGCTTTCGTTATTTTGGTGGATTCTGTGGAGTGTTTTATGCATGTAGCTCTGAAAAAAAAATAGACCTGAAATGTACAAATATGCTTCATGTGCAAAGTGCGAGTGTTACGCAGGCAGCGTCGACAGCCGGATTGATCAATACAGGAGCGTATCGGTTGCTGAAACGCTTGCGTGGGAGACACTGTCACACTGTGGGTGAACTGCTGACTGTCATCTCTGTGGTCTTTATAGAAACATTGTCTAACACACATAAATTAGTCTGGTTGACTGATAAATCACAAACATGATGTGTTTATTTGCACTTACCCCCTCATCAGCTGTTCTTACTTTGGTAATGGCACAGCCGTGCAGAGTTTCTGTCACAGCACCTTTCCTACTGTGGGACTGGGTTTCTAACGCCATGGATAAACGCGGGAATGAACCAGGGGCCTATTTCAAGAAGGCGGTTTAACAAACTCAGAGCTCAAACCTGAACTCTGAGTTGACTTACCCAGAGTTGGAAAACTCAGAGTTTTCGGTTTCAGAACAGCTGAAAAGAGTTGGTTTAATCAACTCTGAGTTGTTTGATTCAGAGTTAGGCGCGTGCCACGCGACTATAAAAAGCCCTGAACAATGGAGTGAAGAAATTACGAGTCACCATGGCAACAGGACCAAGCCAAAATAGGTCTGCGTTTTTCCCTGACAGAAATGGATGTGCTACTACAAGGATATAGTGACTACGAGCCCATATTTCGTTAAAAAAAAAAAAAAACAACAACACGGCTGCAGCGGAGAAAGAGAAAGAGTTAGCTTGGGGGAAAATAGCTGCCCGAGTCAATGGGTACGTTTACATTTTAATCATACAGTGTTCGGTGTAAGTAATTACTAACTAATGTTAGTAATGTTATTATTTGTCACTTGTAAAGTAAGGAATGGTTCTTAATTCTTCAATAATTGAATGAGTAACTTCAGTAATTGCATAAAATACCGATTTTTGTACGAATTAAAAGTGCAGTTTTATGTCTACCCTTTCTTAAAATTCCTATTGTGGTTGATATGGGATTTGTAAAGTAATGATTAATAAATAATCCAGTATGTTTTATGGAGAGTAATTATTACATTAATCAAAATACTTTTTTAAGATTTACCCAACACTGATGTAATAATATAAGAATTGAATTTTAATTTTCATGTAGGTGCATTGATGGGAATATGTGTGCCATCAATGCATCCAACCGCATTAGGAAATCCTGAAGGGGATTCTAATTATTAGTTTATTTCCAGAGGTCACAGCAAGATGTTATTAACTGATCATCATTTGTCAGATTAGCCTTGCTGAAACGAATTCAATACCACTAACCTGCAATCCTGTGAAACTCCTCTTTAATGGCTCTGAGGGGTTTGTGCCCAGGAAACACAACAAAAATTCACAGAAAGCGCTTGAGGGTGAGGCACACTTTCCGAACTATTCTACATACTGTGGCCTTACTTGCTCTGCATCCCCGATGTTATAAAGAAAACTGCTGTTTGCAACAAGTCGTAACGCAACACAAAGCATCTGCTCGGATGTAAGAGCACGGCCACGATGGGTGATGTGTCTGATGTATGGGTGGATAAGATTATTGATATATGTTATGGACTCTCTAGAAAAACGGTACCGCTCAAATAAAAATACATGGGGATATGACAAAAAATCAACTTGTGGCCTCAATATCCTCTCCCGACGTAAATGCAATTCCCTGCGAATTAATACAGCGTCCTCATCTACAGGATCCTCTATGAATGGACACGCCATTTTGGTCTCTGCATGACGGAAACGTGTGCAATCTATGAATGTACTGAAAGATTAAATGAGGTATTAAACACCTTTCACTTTAAAAAGGGGCGGAGACCCGGAGGAAACTCTGAGTTTCCCGAACAAAACCTGCTCCCAAGCAGGTTAGGTTCACAGAGTAAGTTGCCATAGTAACTGACTCTGAGTTTAGATTACCTCTCTTTGTGAAACGGGTTTAACTTACCCCGCTTTCACGGGTTTAAGTTACCTCCGTTTCTGAAACCGAAAACTCAGAGTTTCCCTCATTTCGGGGTTAACAAACTCTGAGTTTTGACAAAACCGCCTTCTTGAAATAGGCCCCAGTTCTAGGCTGGAACAACTCTCACACACACACAAATATAATCCAGACCCAGGAGCAGGTTTTACTGGTGTCTTAAAACCATAAACTGCAAAAATACACCAGCCATAAAATCTGCAAACACACTTCCAAGTAAACTCTGCACAGATTGAGAGGTAAACATCGGTATAACAACAAACTTAGATGCTCCTACTGGAACGTATCCCTCCGCCACAGCTCAGCAAGGAACTGCACTCCTGGGAAATAAAAGAGGAAAATTTGTCTTAAAATGGCAGCCAGATTTAGCTAAGTGTAACAGCTGAAGCTGCATTTAAGCCTCAGACAAACTTTGGAGTGGATTTTTTTTACATAGAACGAGGGCTGTGTATGTTGGCCCTCAATTTTTTTATATCAAAGTCGCATTCAGTGTGGAAACCTTCAGGTTCAGCGTGGGGAGTAGAAAAAGTTAAAATGACGAAGACCTATGCTCACGAGCATGTCAAGACTATTTAGGCCAACTTCATAAATCCTGAACCTATTCTTTAAATAATTATGTGACAAAAGGGACAAAATGACCTCTGTTTTGGGCAAATCAAATAGTAATCCCATATCGAAAAGTTGAAATGCATCCAAGAGGATGTTGAAAAGATGCCATCTGTCTCTGTAAGATTTTGATTGATTTGATTTGATTTATTCTTTCAAGCATGTAATATGTCAACACACATAATTTTACACATATCCAACAAATGCTAATCCAAAATCAATTTGCTTATACCTAGAACATGCTTGAATGGAGTAGGAAGAAGTCAGACTTATCCAGTCCTACCCCATGACATCATCTTACCATCATTGGTTTGCAAGCAGTATCTCTACATAAATAATTCTCTTCTACACCACACAAGTAATATACTAAAAAA
>NW_018128212.1:428339-457680 GCF_001952655.1 Monopterus albus
TCCATTAATAATTCATGATTGATTGTGTCAAATGCTTTTTTTAGGTCAATAAATATTCCCATCGTGTATTTCTTCTCATCCATAGCACTTGTAATGTCCTCCATCAGGTCGGTAATGGCCAAAGATGTCGATCGGTTCGACCTAAAACCGTATTGGCAATCAGAGAGGATTTTATGTCTATCAATAAATGTGTTTAATCTGTTATTAAAGAGTTTTTCCAAGATTTTTGAAAATTGTGACAACAGAGAAACCGGTCTATAATTTGTGAAGTTGCTCCTCCCATTAAGATAACTAAAGGTTTGTAAATAATAAAGCACACCAGCTGCTGTAGCATTGATCTGGGCCCTGATTGGTTCAGCCACTGGATGATTGGTGCAGGTGAGCAAGTGGTGGTGTGATTTAGAGCTGCGAAGACGATCAAACTTCAACTTAGTTGATAAATACAATTTGTTCGTGTGTTTATTAGGTTATAGGTTTAGTTGGCTAATGCTAACTAAATGTCTGTTGTATGGATGTTACTTCTTTTCTGGTGTTTTCAGCAAATACAGTACTACACAACCTACCTTACCAGCTACTTCTGGACTGGAAGAGGGCTGGTCCTGGTTATCATGTAGCCTGGTACAACAAAGACCAACTGCAGTCGTTTTAGTTATCTCACTTCAGAGATACATACATATACTGTATGTGGCTCAGTGTGAATGAACGTGTTCTAAAGCTCATCTGGATTTTATCCAGATAACAGAGACCTAAAATGACCAGTATAAACGGGGCCTAAGCAGAGTTGGCTTTTATGAGGGACTTGATTGTAATTTAGTTCTGAAACAGGAATTGAGTGACTGTCGGGCTCCTAAATCTGTTCTCCTTTCTGGTAACAGTAGAAATCTCATTTAACTTCATCCTTCTCACTCTTTTCTTCCCCTTCATTCCTCCTTGTGATCTGGAGCTGCAGTTTGTGATTCCACAGATGCAGCAGCTCATTGACTAAGACTTCATTTTCATTGCTGAAATGAACACTGTTATGTTCCAGTATGTCAGACATCAATATTCATTTTTGTTGCCCATCTTCCTTTTCCTTTTTTTGTGATTATATCAGACTTTTAGATTGTTTTACTCTGACTCAGTATGTCTGACATTCCAGCACTTGAACACACTCAGTTCTGTCCTATGGCTTTGGTGTGGAAGATGTGACGTTGCCAAGTCTGAACGTAAGGCAGTACTCTCTCAGGTTGCATTCCTCTCTCATGACCCCAAACATCCATTAGTGAGTCTCCCAGAATGCAGAGAGCCTAATAATAACATCAGCATTAACTCATTCCAGTGAAATCAACCCTGGAACTCACTGTTGCCCTGTTAAACCCTTCCACCTGCATTCTCACATTTTTAAAAACTGTGTTTTGGACAGGTGGTTCAGACGTTTGCCAAGTACGTAGCCATTATGAACTTCTCTCTGTCTAATGGCATTTTAACTCCCTTTTTAAACATGCCACTGTCTACCCTCATTTTCTAAGTCCCTTTAGGCAGTTAAGACACATGCCCACTCACTCGGCCTACATTCACACTGTTGTACTCCAGGCTGGTCAGACACTCAAATGGAGATGCTGCCGTGTGTGTGTGCATACGTGTGTGTTCATTGTAGCCTGCTGACATGAAGAAGCACCTCTGTCAACCAGTGGAGGACAGAGCTTGCTAATGAACTTGCCCACATACTTTATGAACCTCACTCTGTATGTGTGTGTCCATGAGTAGAAGTAGTTTCATTGTCCAACCAATACATCAATCCAGTTGACTCTAGTTTTGTTACTGACCTGAGCAGTGTAGGCCTGCACGTGTCCTATAAAACACAGCACAGCTCCACATCATGCTGGATTTATTACCTGGAGACTACAGATTGTATTTAATTGTGTTTTGGCTTTTGGCCCATATCCTCCTGTTTACGCCTCTCTAACTGTTCTGTGTGTGTGTGTGTGTGTGTGTGTGTGTGTGTGTGTGTGTGTGCGCGCAGCTGAGCTCCTGTGTGACTGCTCTGATTAAAACAGAAAAGGAGGCGGAGGTGAGGAGAGCTGCTGTCCATGTTATTGCACTGCTGCTTCGAGGCCTCAGCGACAAAACCACCCAGGTACAGACATGCGCTCCCTACTTAGTGTGCATGAAACCCATAAACCCTTTTCACCATCCAGTTCACACCAGTCATTTTGTGACTTCATGACAAGAACCTGGTGTCAGTAATTTACCTTTTGAATTTCAGGTGAAATGGAATTTTATTTTATTTTAGTTTTATTTATTCAATTTTCATTTTATTTTATTCACCAGGTAAATCTCAGCCTCTTTTTCAAGAGAGACTTGGTTTCAGACGAGACAGTACAAAAGGAAACATACTAATAAATGATATGTAAAACCAGACAACGTTGTATAAAGGCTCAAATAAACTAAGAAAAGAGAAGGTTGAAAAACTGTTGCTAAGATTAAGAGGTATTGTAAATGTGCTAAACACAGAGACAAATGGAGTCAGAGTTTACCGTAGTCTGGAAGTCAGTTGTGGTTACCAAGTTCTTTCATCACCCTCTGCTATTCCAAGAGGCTAGAACAGAAGACACAAGTCCTCTGTGCCTCTTTTGTGTAGATGTGCATCAGAAGCAAATGCTGGGATCAGGTGCTTTATGTTACACTGTGAGCAGTGCAGTTGGCCACATGAAAATCACTGAAGGTATCAGTGATCAATGATCAATTCATATATTCATAGCACAGTAGGGACTCTGTGCAAGTTCACCCAATAAATGGATAATGTACATTGTGCTTATATGATGACACTTAATAAATCTGTATAAAAAAGTTCAACAAATTATTAAAACTAAATTATCAGCAGTGAGTTTAATAAGTTAATTATATCAAATTAATTATTACCAGGTGAAATCTTCACGGCCACAACTGAGTGTCATTTTCTGATTTATTATAAAGGATAGTATCAATGATCTAATTGCCCGGAGCTTGGTGCATGCATAGTAAACTGTATCTAGTCGATAATATTTGGCTCTGGTCCCATGTGTGTCTACAAGTGCCATACATTATACAAATGCAAACTGATGCTTCTAAAAGAGCTGTTGAGTTGCAGGGATTGAACTGGGACCAGGTAAGTCAAATAAAACTGAATCATTCCAAGCTTGAATGACCTACCTGCACCAAACAGGCCGTCACTCTTCTTACAGGGAACGACATCAGAATCAGTTTAAGCTTAACACCCAGTAAAGAATATGAAGCCTCCCCATAGGAATAGATCATCACCACATCAGTTCATTGGTGGTTTGGGTCTTGTCACTGGGTTTGGTGTTGATTTAAAAACAAAGAAAAACATTAATGTAGCTATGTCAGTCAGCAAGAGTTGTTAAAAGGACATTTAGTTTATCCTGGGACAGAACCTAATGAATAGTCTCTTATCTTTCGACTTAGTCTCATATAAAACTACACGTACGTAGCTTTGAAACAAGTAAACAAGAGTCAGGCTTCCTCCTGCGGTAACAGAGTAGAAACACACTGTGATGTGGCTCTGGAGCCACTGCTACGACTACAATCTGTTGTCCAGCTGCTGGTCCCAGGCCTGGTCCTGTCATTAGTGGAACACCCGGGGAAGAACAGCGCCAGCTGCACAGGTTTAATGATCCACAAATTGACATTGGATCAGATGAGAGGGCAGACCCTGGGGGACAGGAGCACAAAGGGGGGGCCAAGGTGGAGACGAACAGGCCAGGTGCAGTGGGGTGGATGTTAGTGATATTCAGGTGGCTGAGCAACATGTGAGGACAGGACAACACTGAGCCAGGAGTCTGGGAATCCACTGATCTATCAAAGCTTTAAAAATGTCACATGTGGATGGTTAAATGTAGCACTTCTGTTATTGTGGTTGTAAGAAGGCCTGCAGTGCAGATTGAATTAGTAAGGATTCAGTCCTGGTTGATGTGGGTTTAATACTCCAGCAAACACTCACTGAGCAGCTACTTCAGAAATGTAACAAGAGCAACCGGTGTGCACAAGCTGACATAGTGTTGATACAGAATAAGGAGTTGGGGGTGTGCAGCTCTCTGACAGTTCACTATGGCCGTTCCAGGTTCTCGGTGATGTTCTGATGGATCTGTACCGAGCTCTAAAGTGGGCGGCCTGCTCAGACCCAGATGACGTGGTGGTGCTGCATGCCCGGCTGGCTCTGGAGGAGCTTGATGATGTCATGAGGAGGTTCATCTTTCCTGAGCAGAAGCTGGAGAAGAAGATCATTGTCCTGCCATAGCACTCACATTTTATTTTTCCATAACTCCTCCATAATTTGAATGTACAGATGACTGTATTTTTATGTGCTCTGCTGCTGTCTAGTACTAGTTCTGCCTCCATGAGACGTGGATTTTGTGATCAGAACTGCAGAACAACGGCATGAGCCTGCATCATAGATGTCCTTCCTTGAACAGTGACCCTAAACTTGTTGTAGTGCCAGCAGCCTGCTTCCAAAATAAAGTTTTTAACACATTGTATTTTTTGTTGAAGAGTATACAGCATGTACTTTGTGTGGTATAATGTTTTGAAGTTCCTGCCACCATGGTTTGCCCACTTCAAACAGCTGAGCACAAAACCTTGCATGGAAGAAAACAGAGCAGTCCTAATCGCCTGTAGCAAGTTCAAGGATGCATCTTATTTTATCAGTATTTCAAGATTAAAGGAAAACTGCTGATTTTGCACCTTAAAGTCAACATACTATTCATTGTGGCTACCAGTTAGCCTGGACAGACGGGTGTTTAATCTCCTGAGTTGTTCCAGAGGAAGACCCTCACAACAAATCAGATGGTTTTACTGTATTGGTTTGGAGAATTTTCAAATAGTTCAATAGTCCATAATTTGTCAAAGTGATTCAGGGGCTTCCCTAGAAGCTCACATCAAATAAATAAACATGCTAACCGAACCATTTAGGAGAACTTTGAAGTTAAAACTTAATATTTGTGGTTAAAAAATATGGATTTTCAAGATGAGATATTGTATTTTAATCTAAAAATCTTCCAAAAGCAAACAAAACCACTAAATCAAGATACACTTCAATTTGGCACAACCCTAACTTTCAACTGCATAACAATCCCATCTACTTTCCAACATGGCCAGGATATTAGTCCTCAATGTCCATGCTACTGTTTTAAGTGTCGCACCAATCACTCAAACCAGATTAACTGAGAATATTACCTACCCCCCTTCTTGTTTTGTCCTCTCTCCTCTCTTTCTATTCATTTACTGATTTATTAATTTATGTCCTTTGTCCTGTAAATGTGTTATTTTGTGTTGCAATAATCATTTTAAAAAATCTTCCAAAATAATGTGGTAAAAGTGTCTGATTCTTTGTGAGGTTGTGGTCCAACTCTTCTAGAAGAGATACATCATTTCCTGTCCAGAACTATTGGCCAATATTTTTTTATTCAGTCTCAAAGTCCATAACCAAGGGTGTCTTTATACAAATAGCATTTGTATCATAAATGGTACAGTATAAATACTATATTTTTTGTGAGGTTGGAGTCTGCCTCCTCTAGAACAGAAAACCATCTGTGAGAACTTACAGACCAATGTGCCTCAAAGTGCACAACAAAAGCAATGTCTTTACACAAATATTGGATTTTATTTTGAAATTTAACTTAAGTGTTACAGTAAAAATACTTCATTCTTTACGAGGTTGCAGTGTGACTGTCCGAAAACAGAAAAGCATCAGTTCCTCTGAGAACTTATGGACCAAACAGTTTTTATGCAGCCTCAAAATGCACAAAAAGTTATTTTCTTATACAAATACTCAAGTTTTAGTTTGAAATGTCTCCTAAATGATATAGTAAAATGTTTGATTGTTTGTGTGGTTGTAGTCCATCTCTTCTGAAAAAAATATCACTGTCACGACTTGTTTCATATTTGAGAAAGACTAAGCTGCACATAGTGGTGATTTCCAAACATTTGGAGTAAAGAATGTTTTATAGGCGGACTTCAATTTCACATGCGGCCGGACTGACCGCAGGAAATCTTAGGCAAGAGACAATCCAACGTTTTTAGGGCTGGTTTATTGGAGGAAAATGAAAAGACAATGTGTATATACCCAGACATATTAATATACTCCAACTTAGTGGGGCTTTTATTTTATTTTCTGAAATAATGGGGAGAAACGAAACAATCTGTTGCGGTGTGGAACTGAGCTGATTTGTTTTAACTGTATTCTACGACACATTGAACGATTTCATCTTGCCTCTCCATCATGGCGCCTGTGAGGGCCCTCGGCTCGCGTCCTGCCAGACTTCGAGCCTGGAGATGAAGATCTGGCAAAGTCCAAACACGTCACATAAAACATTAAAATGCCACTTTGAGTCCTGGCTGTTCTGTTTCCCATCGCCCTCACTAGGACCATCAGGGTTGTCAGTGATGCCTCTGATGGTGACGCGGATGACGTTGATCGCCCTCCTCTCGTGGCGGCCAGTCTTTCTTTTGGCAGTTAAATTGAAATCAAACCGTGCTTTAAACATCTGGAGCGGCTCTCGTCACAGGTGACACAGCATTAACCTGTTCTGTCCTTTGTCTTTTCGGATATTCCTCCATTGACGGCGCCTTATATGGTGAACTCGGGGCGTAACTTTATGTAAATGAACCAGGTCATACACCGGCACAGCCACCTAGAATGTACGCGCTTTATTATTACTGAGTGCGCACAGCTGTGCCTACCCTGGGAATAGGTGCACGTGATAAATGCCTTTAGGTGCTGGCGACTGTTGCGCATGGATCTGGACTCACAGAAGTGTGCTACTGAGCTATGTACTGTAAGTTGTTCCAAGTCCTCACACCCACGAAATGTAGACTGAGAAGTTATCAGACCTCACAGTTAACTGGCAGCCATATAGTGGGCCATGAGTTTCAGTTAGCAATAAGGATTTAGTTCTGTGCAGGAATTAGTGAAGGCAACAAATTCTCTTAATTCACTATATGATGATGTGAAATGTTCTTTGTAATGTCTTGACTGAAGTGCAGGTTTTGGCTTGATGATGTCATAAGGTGTAAGATTTACCAAATTCACCTAGTTTCATTTTGGTTTTCTACACAAACTCAGACTTTTAAGGAGCTGTGGCTGCAGCTTTACCATGAAAACGTGCTCATTTCATCTTTAGCACATATTAACACTAACCTGAAGTGAAGAGTGGACCATAGCTAGTGTGTTCTGTGTAAACGAGGCCAGATGGGGTCCAGCAGGGTTTAAATTAAACAGAATCAGGCTCAGGCTGACAGACAAAAAAAAAATTCCTGCTTTTGTTTCACTGAGCGATAGGCTAGCGTTGTATGAAGCATGGCCTCCTCTGTGTGAACATAGCAGAGGCAAACACAAGAAGCTTCAGTCTTGTTTGCAATCCACAGATATTTTCCCCAAGTTGAGGTATCACTGTGGCAGGTGGTGTAGAAACGCAGGCTCTGTCACTGTGGCAGATTTGGGTCTCTACACATTACCAACACCATCATATGGCTCTGAAGTCACATCTGCTGGAGGCCCTGTGTTTTCTGTAAAGTTTCAAATATTCAGCTGGGGGAGTTGTTTAGTGTACAGTGTATATGAGCATCTGCCATTGATTTCAGGCAAGACTTAATATTAAACTATCCTTTAAATATTTGTACCACAATTGGTCAGTTTTCTTCCACATTGCTAAACCTTTCTGATGCGGAAGAGTCGAGCCCATCAGATCTCATTCACAAAGCTGCTCTGGACTGGAGTAGAAGATGGTTGGGAGATTTTAACATTCATCATTTGGCTGTAAGCACTGTAAGTGGATACGTATGGTATATGGTGGTTGTCAAAAGCTTTCAAATTTACCGTGCACTGTGCCCTTCAGTCAAGGTCTCATTAGAGCTACAGATGATGGTACTGCTAGTTCCCAAAGTGGCAGTTAAATGGGAAGAAACACCACAACTAGAAGCTTTAAACAGGCACAGAGTGATTCTGGTTTCATGTTATTACCACCCCTGAAGCCCCAACTTTTCCTCAGCTAGGTGTTTTCATCTGAAGTCATTAAACAAGATCTTTTATTGATCAAATGAAATGTCAAAATGTTCAGTTAATTCTAGTTCTATGAAGCTATGTAGCATTGTTTAGCTCATTGTTTTGCTTTGTTTGGTTCAGTGTCTTTTACAGCAGCTTCCAGCATAAAAAGCTCAAAGCAGTGTCTGCTACCTGACCGGCACTAAACATCAGAGATGGAACTGGTAGGTGAAGCCAGTGGAGAGTTTAACAGCGTATGAGCCCGATATTGACTTTATTAATATTGTGTGTTTGGCATGTTGCCCCCATATCACCAAAAAGTTATTTTAAGTGGTGGTTATTAAACAAAAGAGGCTTTGAACTCTTTATACAGAGCAAACATTTGAACTGTACCAGCCAAGCTCACTTGGGATGCACAGTACAGATGTCCTCCTCTGATGGTCTATGGTAAATTGTTATGGTTTAGTCCCCTTCACCAGGAGGGTGAGGGAGAACTGGGGTTGGACTCAAGATGGCTGACCCAGGTGATAGTACATAAAGGGTGGTTTAATGGAATAAAAACAACATGACGACAAAACAGGGACCATAATACATACAAGGGAAGGGCAGTGATGACTAAGGAGACCAGGACGGTAAACACACAAACTAATGACAGGAACTAGGATAGCAGGAGGATGAGAACGGACAGATGAACAAAAAGAACTAACGTACACAATGCAATCCACAGCACAGGGACTGTCAGCGTGGAAGACAAAGCACGTATTTAAGGACGACGGGGCGTCTGCCAGAGGTATAAATAAGGAAGCCAACAAATCACCGGAATACGCCTCAGGTGTGCGCACCGACCCACGAGTCACTAATTACCCGATGCGACACAGCTGAGGCGTTGATCCCGCAAAGAGGGAGAGCAGGAGAGGGAAAAAGAAAGAGAGGCAGGTCGCCCCGAGCGGACCTGACATAAATGGACTGTATTTATAATCATTTTTCCACAGTGTGTTGCACTGGCCAACTTAACTTACTCATAGTCAATGGTAAGGCAAGTGGTTGTAAGGTGAAAACTTAATTTAAGCAGGTAATTCAGTGGATTAACATATTGATCATGTTACTGAACCATGCAGAGATGGTATTGGCCACAATCCTGAGATGGCATCATAGATTTCTGTCTCCATCCCAACAGCATGGAGGAGAATTACATTTTGTTTGCAATGCTCAAAGCATTAAATTTCAATTTACTGTTGACTGGATTTTCAGTTTCCATAAGGGAACGAATTAGTGTGACAAAGGACCTAAATGGTTCATAACACAGACAGGCTCACTGGAGACACGTCCACAAGGTGGTTACACCGTTAGATTGACATTATTAGACCATTGTGCCTATAATGACTTTTGGAGCTCTCTGTGGGTGTTTTCACACTTCGTTCCTTTCAGCCATCAAAACGAACTCGGATCCCTCTGAAACGAACCGAACCGAGACCCCCTAATGCATTGCGAACACGAAGCGCTCCAGGGTCGCTTCCAGTCATTTGCTTGAAAGGGCGGAAACGGCAGCAGAGATATTTAGCGCACGTCCATCACGGAGAAGCGCAGTTTTCTAACGACTAGTTCCTAGTTTGTCTCCTTGTCCTGGTATGTTTATCAAGGAGCCTTTAACCCGCGTTCCTATAATTTAGTTAATTCCGTGCTCGGGTTAGTGATTGGAAATGACCATTAGCTGATTTTGTCGTTCAGAGGCTCAGTTTCACCTCGGAGCGCTCAGAGCAGGGGCGGAGGGAATGATTTGGGGGTGGGGGGCAGTAAAAGTACTGTCAAAGGAAAAAAAAGTTTTTTTTTTTCCAGTGATCCCAAAACAATGCTGTTGTAATTTGCTGCTCACGAAAAATAAAAGTGAACAAAATAAAGTGGTGTTAATTCAGTTCTTTTTTTAACTTGAACAACCAACGGTAGTAAAGTTCCAGATTAATAGACGGTATCTGTAGTACTGTTAAGTCTTGATACCCATATGGATGCAAGGAAAAAACAACTGCACTTCTCTAGATGTGGAACAAAGAGCACCCCAAACTACAGCTGTATATAATGCAGAGACGCACTCAGGGTGTCCTTCAGTTTTCAGCTCGTATGAGAGTCAGGGGCTTCATTTTACATTATATTGATTATCTTTACCACAAGTGGGCAGCACCGTTGCCTCACAGCAAGAAGGTTCCAGGTTCGGGCCCCACCTGGGACCTTTCTGTGTGGAGTTTGCATGGTCTCCCCGTGCTTGCGTGGGTTCTCTCCGGGTACTCCGGCTTCCTCCCACAGTCCAAAGACATGCAGCTTAGGTTGATTGGCCTCTCTAAACTGCCCATAGGAGTGCGTGTGCATGTGTGTGATTGTCCGTCTATGTGTTGGCCCTGTGATGGATTGGCGACCTGTCCAGGGTGTACCCCGCGACCCCGCTCAGGGATTAAGCGGTAGAAAATGAATGAATGAATGAATCTTTACCACATGCAATAAAGAGATGAAGTAGAGAAACCTTTGATGTAAGTCATATGTGAAAGCAGTAAAGGTCTGAGAGCTCCAGGGTCACTATAGTATGAACAGGAAGAGGGCTGAGGCCCCATCAGAGCTGAAGTGGACCAGAAAGAGAAATGAGTCCTCTTTCAAATGTACTGGCAGTGTGAACTCTGTAAGAATTCAGTCCCTTTTTTTTTTTTTCTTGGTCCACTTTAAAGGGGTTTTCCCATTATAGAAGTGTTCTGCTGAGTAACGCTCATCACGGGTTCTGCATTTGTTTCCACTACACTCGGCGGTGGAATTCTGGGAGCTAATTTTCAGCACCCCTCAGGAGGTAGTACTAAAATCAAGTACCAGGACTACACACAGGGAGGGGGTGCAAGCATGCAGAGTAGTCGCCCGTGATTGGTTAAATGCCCATGTCTTCACACCTCACATATTAGCATTACAACCACCATGAGTAAACACACAAATGACAGTCTGTGTGAGAGAGCAGAAACCCCTCCCTCCTCTAAATGGAGACTGATGGAGAGAAAATGTAGTGGAACAATAAAGCAGGATGTTCCACGTCATCCCCAGAGGCTACGCTTGGTCATGGTTAAGGCAAGTATGGGGTATATCACTCGTTAGGTTCCGATTGTGGAAATGCAGTGTAAAAGGACTGAGTTCAGGTCATTTAAAAGGGACCAAGTGTGAAAACACCCTGTACAATACTGTACTTGATGTTAGCTGGTGATGGTTCCAGTGTGAGGAGGCTTTGTGCAGAATTGTGATTTGTTCCAGGTTTGGGAAGAAGCTGTTTAATTGGCACTCCCTAGCATTCCTTGTAAGAAGCTTGTGTTCCTGGTGTACTTACACTGGGTCAAAAAGATGTTCTTGATAAGTAACGGTGAGTCTGGAATGCATTTTGTTACTACTGTGCTGATATTACCAGGGCTGAGCTAATCAAACGACTCTGCTTTTAATTAACTGAGGCGTTTTGTATAGACTTTGTTTTGGCTGTGGAGCAAACAGAGCAATATGCACAGGGGTATGGTTGAACTGACAGTTGGATTCAGGCTGATTAACACTGTTTCAACCAATTTGAATCCACAAGGCCTCTGGAGGTTTTGTCATGAGGAACTATTAGCCTGTGAAAATGGGCGTGTAATGTGCGTTTGTGGCTGTGGAACGTTCTAAAAGCCCCAGAACATTAACCTGATTATCTTATTAGTTATCTCAGGGTTGGAGACTACAGGTGTTCAGCTGTATTTCCCAAAGCATATAGAATTCATGTATCAGTTTTGAGGCAGTGCACCATCTTGTAATTCACTGCAGTAGATTTGCACACATCCTCTTACCAACAAACAGTATCACAGACCGAGGGTGGCGGTATGAAAGAAGTTTGCATCAGGAACAGTCTAAACTTGGAATTTAGCTTCTCTGGGCTGCATGTAAACAAATCTACACAGGTGGTGTCCAGCCATGTTATTGTTCTTATAGCAAACTGTACTTGTACCACTGTGTTTATCAAGCACCAATGCAAAGAAAATAGAAGAAATTGACACTTACTGCACCCCAGTGAAAGTGTAAACAAACCACTATGTCCATGAAACAAATGTGAGAAAAATGGGCATGGTCCCATGTTTCAACAACTTGGAAGGGGAATCTAGTTTGCTGTGCTCTGCTAGGACGCCTCCTATTGCAATACAGTTCTGAAATGGAACTATACTCAGTCTGAAAGAAAAACAGTATTACTTCCTAATACTGTGTGCTGTTGAATTAACCACTCAGCTGTTTGACGTACAGCTCCACACCATGTGTTGTTAAGATCTGGGAGGTGTGCACGTCATTACCCATCACAGCCATGGTTCGCTGTTTGAGTTTTTGAAAAATCCTTTTTGTTCAATTTACTCTGGTGGCCACCATCAAAGCCTTTGTGATCATCAGGCAGTTATCGTTGCTCTTTGTTTTCAAACTGAAAAAGAGGAATAGCGCTGAAGCCATGACGAGTGTGTTACAGTAAAATGTGTATCATTGTTCAGGGAGCCAGAGCGGAGAACGTAGACAGGACTGGGAGAAATGACATAACAGTAATGTGATGGGGTGGAACCAGTTTGACTTTATTTACTTACAATAGTTTAAGCAGTGTGCGTTCTATTACCAGACTTGAATGAAATGTGTCTGAGTGGCTTTGGCAGCTGCGCATCAGCTGCATACTGTAACTGTAATTTGTCTTAGGCTGCTGCCCAGCCATGATCATGGAACCTGCAGGATGTCGGCAGCTCAGCTCTGAGCAGGAGAGAAGAGGGAGGGGCAGGGTAGAAAAATAGGCCCATAAAGGGTGCTTTGAGTCCAGCAGAGAGGTGGAGAAGAGAGGGGGATTCAGTCACACAGTCCCCTGGCTTGTTGGACGCTGCTGGCTGCATTGCAGAGAGAGAGAGGGAACTAGCTGCGGTGTCCGGGGAGGGGAGGGGGCGAGGCGAGGGGGGTTAAAGGAGACGGAGACGGGAGCTGTGGAGAAGCTCAGCGCTGTCGGTCTGCCAGGTGGGACACTGTGACAGAGGAAGAGGAGGATTTAGGGTCTGCTGCAAACGGGGGGGATGCAGAGAGGAGCTGACACTGCAGCAGGACTGGAAGTGGGGGAGGTGAGACCTGGGGATGATTCATTGCTGAAGGCAAAGAAGAAAACGAATCAGAAGAGAGGGCGAAATCAAGCTCCTCACTTTGACCCCCCAGTTTTGACCTTCACATCACTTTGGCCCCAGGCTTATGGTGGAAAACAAGAGCTGAGATGGAGAGCACCAGATGTGGAGAGCAAACTAATTGCTGCCCCCAACCTCTTATTTACAAATTTAAGACTGCAGTAGCATCAGCTGCTGGCTGAATACCTCTGAGCACATCACAGCTGGGGGCTACATGCCTTGGGATGTGGAGGAGGAGCAGGAGGTGGGGAGGCTGTGAGCAAGTAGGAATAAAGATGTAGTGTGAGCAAGTGGAAGGAGGGGGACGGAACAAGGAGTGTGCTGTGCTGAGGAGAGGGCTGGGCATCCTGGCTCAGTAGACGGGGATCTGGGGGGAGTCTGAGGGGGAGACAAAGACAGAGGGTCCACTGGGTCGGGAAGGTAAGGATTTTGAACATTTGTCATGCACTGAGCGAATGTCTTTATGATGTGAATAGCTCCTGTTAGTACAGACAGATGAGACCTCGTCTTTTTGCTGGTCCTCACTTCTGCAAACTGCATGTTTAACGAATTAAGATCTGATGAGACTAAATCAGTAGTAGATTTGAAATTGAGGTTTGGCAGGCAGATGTAAAGGTTAGGTGAAAAGAGTGAATGAAAGTGTTCACAAGTGAAAACAGACTTGTTCAAGAGGGACTGAAGCAGAAAGGAAAGTTTGAGAACAAGTGGAAAAGTAACTGTAGCTAGAAAATCCAGGACAAAGAGCAGGGTGTTCAGGCCGTTTGGGGAGTGTTTGCAGTGTGAATATTTTTTTTCTGCCTGACATCATAGGTGTTGGTCAACTCATGGCTAATAAATAAATTGTGACAGGAAGTTCCTCAGTAGCTACAGAATAGATGTCTATATTCCCTGTTCGAGTGCTTGTGTAGCCTCCTGGCATGTGTGTACTACATGCACTGCTTCTGTTCAGGCAGACAGTAACAGTTAGGAAACAGTTGACAGGAACACCTCAGTGTGGCGGTTTGAAGGCATCTGGCATTGCCAGAGAAAACACTTGTCTATTTGATTTTCCATTTGCTGCCATAGTAGACCTGCCAAGTCTGTGACCTAAGCCTGTTGGTATCCGACAGGCTACTTGAATATGCTGAGACCTTGGGTGGATGGGTGATAATGTCCAAGTGATGGGCATTATGAGAAAATAAACTACTATAAGCATGACTAAAGCAAGGAGGAAGAAAAAAAATTCTTTCATATTAAAAACCTGTATTCATAAGTGATCAAATGCTCTCTTTCTCATCGGCTTTGCGGCTACAGATTTACTCTGTCTGGCATGACCAGTGGCTTTTGCTGTCTGTCAGATAATGTCAGCGGACTTTAGATGGCAGTGTAACTGATTTTATTCCACTTTTTTCCAGTTGTGCTTCTATTGTTTAACATGTCAAATGCATGCAAAGTTACCACAGGAAGTAAACTACTTTTTTCCCTTTGGAATGAAGAAGTACTGAGTTTAAAGTCTTGATGAGCTTCCTCAGGGATATAATCTCATCCTCCAGCACTTGCTGAATCCCCGTTGGCCACTGAAACCAGCACACATTTGAATCTGGGTGGTTTCATAGCAAACAGTAGTCTGGCCAAAACCCAAGGATGGACTGTACACGTGCACTATCGCTCCATCTCCCAGCAGGGGAGACTCAGAAGACAGTGTGCAAGGAGTTGGTCACATGGCTGGGCTTAAAGATGTTTGTGTTGACATGGTCGTGTTAAGTACACTGGATTTTCTAACCATCGTTTTCATGGTGTTGGACAGAACACTGGGTCTCATTCACCACCTGTTCTTAAAAACTAATTGGTAAAACCCACTGACAGAGATACTGGCATTCACCGATGTTTTCTTATCTGGGATTTGTTCTTAAGAATAGAATTTATGTACACTTGGCACATTTGAGCACTGACGTGTGTGAAATAACTGGTTATTTAGTTTTCTTCAGTTCCGCAGTTAGATAATATAAGACTTTAATTACAATAAGTCTTTTATTATTTCTTTCCCATTGTTTTACCAAGGATTATGGTCTTTTTAAAATGAATAAACACTGCACTAAAAATTACAGCAAGCAATATTTTGTCTTTAAGGTTTTAAATTTTAACATTGGCAGTGCTATTTATAGCTTAGAATTAGGAAATGCATTACTTAAAAAACACGTTTAAAGTGTAAATCTTTATTTCGAGTTTCTGTTAATGAAGTGTCTCTCGGGTGATGTGGCCAGTGTTGAGGCTGTCTGTGGAAGCGTTTGGTTGTCCAGCACCACATCTGAGATCAGACTTGGGGCAGTTTAGAGAACTGGGTGTGCACAGCTGATGGCACACCAGACAGAGCCGCATATGGCCCCGATGTGCTGGGCCAGCCCGTCCTCCTCCTCTGCTCAGTACCTCTCTTCCGTGTTTTTGTTGCCTCAGCTGTGCGCCCTCACTGGTCAAGTCAGAGCATCCCATGTCTTTTATTTTATTTTCTGTCCACTACTGATGCTACTAAATATGGCAGCTCATTCGCTGTTCTCCACTTCATCACTACTCAGGTTTTTCTTCGGTTTGCAGTTTGTTGCTCCAGTGTCTTTACACTTTTGTTGTAGCATTCCTGGCTTTCCCAACTTCTTTTAAATTTCTGTGCAAGTTCATGCACATGGCCCCCACAGTCACGTGCCCTCTTATGGCCACTGGCGGAGCATTAATCTATGTTAATTAGGGACAACTGGCACATGCTTTTAATTTACAAATATATCAATAGTTCTGCGGTTTAATAAGGTGTTTCTGAATCAGGACCTTTCTTAAGAACAACCTACAAAGAAACTGAGGACGTCCTGACTCATGAACATACACTTCCTGTTTTTGTTTGTTGTTGTTCCCCCCAGATTACCCAACTCCCCTGCCAGTGCCCTCCCCCGGTTCATTGCGTGTGTGCATGCATACTCTCCTGTGCTCTTCACCAGATCGGTGAACGTTCCCTCCTGAACAAGACCCTGCTCCCTTGTACCTGAACAACAAGCTCCTTCCTCTTGGTCTCTCATTGAGTGTCAGTGCTTCAGCTGACCTGCAAGGCAACTCACCTTCACTCCTGCAACCCAGCCAGCTCCTTCCTTGTCTCTCCGTGCTTTACCTCTCCTGCACCCAGTAGCCTGTCCTTTTGTCAAACTCTGTGTACATTGGCCCCACCACCAGTAGCCAGTCCTGACAAAAGAAGACACTTAGGAAGATGTGGGTGAATGTGACCCATTATTCTTTTGAACACACTAAAGGAACTCATCCATTAATCTGTAACCTAACACTAGCATTACCTACAAGTGACAATGGTTTACTAGCTCAGTTGTATTCACCTGGTCATGTGACCCAGCACCTTGCATGTCTCCATATTCCTTTGAGAGCCACCTATCTGAGCTGAAGGCCGGCTGTTGGTGTTGCACCTGAATGATTTCACCTCCTTGCATCAAATGGAGCAAACTCCTCCGGCCTGGGTCACAGGCCATCATTCAGTAACACCTCTTCGCCACAATTCCCAGCCTATTCGGTCAGATGGCCTGGATATAGAAACTTCTCAGGTGCTACCGCCCCTGGTATACAACTGAACTATTATTACTTGTTTAGTTGTTGTGATTTTTTAATTTTTTTTACCTGGACATATTGATTAGCTCTGGAATGACTTTTTGTTTCTTGATTTAATGTGCTTTGAAATTTTGGAGTAATCTGCATCCTGGGTCATTAGTAAATGATGGTCCTGGGCAGCTTTTCTCTTATGTTCATCTAATCATAGGCTTGGACCACATGAACACAGGCTTGGTGAATGAAATCACTCTGGGCATGTGGCTCATTTAATGCCACAGGTTTAGGTTCTGTGCAGATCACAAGACTGTCAGATTCCCCCCTTTTTTTAAAAAAAGTAACTTTTATTAGAACTTTCATAATTTTCATTGTGTGTCATTCCTGTTCTAAGTTTCTGGGGTTCTGTTCAAGTAGAAACCTGCCTCTAAACATTGCTGTCACTCCTACATTATCTACCATCATTAAATTCATTTTGCTCTTCAGAGCAAAAGGAATCCATATCCTTTAATGCTGCTCATTTTGATTCAGCCAGTAAAAAGCTGGTAAGTACATTTCACACAAATGGAGTAGGAACACTTTCATTTTTCACTTTGGTCATCTGATATAGCACCATGTTGCCACTGTGCAGCAGCTGGAATAGGATGGCAGATGTTCCCTGACTAATCCCAGGTCCCAACCTGCAGCAATCCCTTCTGGTGATGGTGGCCTTCTAAACAGATGATGTTACTGTCCACTTGTTGTTTGGCCTGTGGCCCAGAGACACTAGACCACACTACCTTAGAACTACTGCCATAATCCATCACCACGCATTTTGAGCAGGAACTTTCTTCAGTGGTAAAAATGGCGTACACATGTATTCCAGAACAATATGCAGTGTAATATATAACCTTGTTGCATTTTTTCTACTGAAGAAATCTAGCTAAAATTGTAATCTGGATTAAAAAAAAAAATCCTTAAGATTGCACTGAACTCTTGGACATTTAGGGGCTTAAATGTTACTTTATGGGTCTGTTTTTTCAGTCTTTTGATTGACACTTGTTTAGAAGGAGAACAAATGCAATTAGAGGTACCACAAAAGATTTTCCTGTACCACTATCAGAGTAATCAGGTGAGATCCAGTACCAAGAAAGAGAAATCCAACACGGAGGAGAGAACAAGCTTTGACAGATATTAGAGCAACTCTCAGGGGAAAGTTCTGCTTAGAGATTATCCTAGAGCCTTTAAATGGCATGTGATGACACAGGAAAATGATACTTGAGAGAATGTTTTGTATTACAAAACCTCTATTTACAAGATTCTCTTCTCTGTCAGGATCTATCTATGCAAGTGTGATTCAGTGCCAGGATGTGAATCTGTACATCCACTCAGAGAGCCAGATCAATCTGTCCCAGTGTGTCTAACAGAGCTAAACATAATCTAAATATCTCTCTCCTGCGAGGGCTTAGACAGGTGCAGACAGGAAGTGACTCCATGAATGAAAGGACAGAATTGTTCCTCTGTTTCAACTGGTCAAAGCCTGGCTGGCTTTTAATTAGAGCTGTTAACCGAGAGAGAGAAGGGAGAGTTAGAGGGGATGATGGGAGAAGGAGTAGGGGAGAGGAGGGCTTGGCATGAGATGCAGGAGAGCCGTTCCATTGGTGTGCAGCTTGAAGTTCTTTCACTTAGTGATTGGTGGATCAGATTTGGACATGCAAACTCTTCCTGATGTTCTGTGCAGGATGTGACTTCATATTTACAGCAGACACTGTAGTAGAAGCTGTAGTATCCATAAGAATAGCAGTAATAGTTGCCGTAATAGAAGTAACAAATGCAGTAATACTAGTATTGTAATTGGCAGTAGTTTAGTGCTAATTGTAGCAGAAGGTGAGGAGTATCTGTAAACCAGTGCTACACTGGGCAGTTTCTCCTTTTGCTTCTGGCACCATCTCTCCATGATGTCAGTAGCTGTAGTGATGGTGTCTAATGAAAGATTTTACATAAGAGAAAAAAAAAACAGGAAATGGCACTTGGGTCAACTACTGAGGAGGAAAACGCTCTCAGTCCAGAGGCCCTGTTCACTCACCCGATGTGTACAACAGAGCAGTGTTGGTACTGGCCCAAACGTGCTCTGTGTGTGTGTGTGTGTGTGTGTGTGTGTGTGTGAGAGAGAGAGAGAGAGAGCTTACTTACTTGCATACATATGCATTTAAGAAGCAAATGCTGTGCAGCAGTCACTGGCAGTGCTATAAATGTCTGGTAGAGAAAGGCAGGTTGAAGACAATTTACCAACCTGAAATAACTTTTTCCTCCCCTGCCCACCTTGTCTTCTACCCCCTCTCGACACCTTCGCTCTCTATAACATGAACTCTTTGCCCTCCATTTCCCCTCCTTCACTCCATTCCTACCTCATCTTCCCTCCACAAATTCCTCAACCTCTCCCTGAACTGGACTTTTCTTACTCTGATTCTCACGGTGACATCACTACCCTCCCATCCTTCTCCACCTCCAGATGCCCTCTCGCTGCAGGACTGCCCTGAACATCGTGGTGACCACCCTTTTTGCTGCGGTGGTCCTCTTGACCGTCCTGCTGGCATATGTCACAGGTTAACATGTGAATTTCAATTAGACATGCAGAGAAAATGCTGTATAATCATTTTTTGGTTTTACTCATTCCCATGATGTTTTTGTTACAAAGGCTACCAGTTCTTCCACACTGAGCAGCACCACCTCTCCTTTGGCCTCTACGGTGCCTGCCTCTTCCTCCACCTTTTCCTCCAGAGCCTCTTTGCCTTCTGGGAGCATCAGCGTATGAGGAACCCCACCCGACCTCAGCACCTCTGTTGCTCTGTGGCCCTCTGTATCGCCGCCTACCAGGAGGACCCAGACTACCTGAGGAAGTGTCTGCACAGCATCCGACGAATCTCCTTCCCTAGTCTGAAGGTCGTGCTCGTGGTGGATGGAAACCGCCAGGAAGACCACTACATGATGGACATTTTCCAGGAGGTGATGGGTGGGGCAGACCAAGTTGGCAGTATGGTGTGGAAGGGAAACTACCACAGTGAAGGGAGCGGACAAGGAGGCGTTGGAGGCAGAGGGAGGAGTACAGTGCACATGAAGGAGGCGGCACGAGCTGCTCAGCTGATCAGAGGCTACCGCTACTCCTGTATCATGCAGGAGTGGGGAGGGAAAAGAGAAGTGATGTACACAGCTTTTAAAGCACTGGGGAACAGTGTGGATTATGTGCAGGTATGAGCCACAGACACACAGAATGGTATGCGTATGTGTGTGTGTTGTATAGTAAAGGACTAGGACCATGTGAAAAATATTGATCTTGCATTTTACCATACTGATGTATGGTATGGTATCCCTTTGTTCTGCAGTACTTTGCTTGTCATGTTGTAAAAAGTTGAAAGAACACCCACTTTCAAACCTCATCCTCCTACAGATCACTGGCCTGCATTGCATTTTATAGCCCATCATGTTTTCATATCATGTGCTGAAAAAGCACCTCTTCTGTTTAGTCACTGCAGTGACTTCAGAGAATTTTTTTTTTTTTTTTAAATCTGTGGAATTTTTTTTATAATTTTACAGACATGGGCAGTATGCCCCATCTTTGAACACCAATAAAACTGTGAACATAGGGGTGGCTGAGTGTATGTAGCCGTAGTCATCAGGGGGAGGCCCATTTACACAAGCTGATTTGATGTCTCTGTGCTGGGGCATACAGATGTCCACATTCTTTTGAATAAAATGTATTTAAAACAAGAAACCCAACAGTTTGCATACTGTTACAGCTAACAATGTACTTCTAAAAGTAAAACTTCAAGTACTACAAAATAACTCATCTGGTTAAATACATGCATAAAGTGTACTATAAGGTACCACGTGGTAAATAAGCATCTATAGGCTTATGTGTTGAATCTCCACACTAGACAGTCATAGCCTTACTGCACAATTTAAACGACTCTAACTTTCCACCGTCAGAGTGAGAGTCAAAACGAACACGAGCAGGAACTGCTCTTCTTCTCCTTGCCCCACCTGTCCTGTCTGTGAAACATGTGGTCAGTATAGCCAGAAACTCGGCAGTGGTGTAGCTCAGCAGTAATAACCAGCTCTAGAACTAATGTGCATGAAATATAGAGTCCATGGTTTTCGGCACCATTGCAGCGACACGGGTCCTTTTTCGTACCTAAAGCAGTAACACAAGCATTGTTTTTTTTTGTTTTTTGTTTTTTTCCCCATAATATTGATGTAGTACAATGTTCACACCACTGTCGTATCACGTTCGGTGTTACATACTTGACACACACTACTGTTGTACCTGGTACTTTTTACCATACTGACTCTGAGAGATGAGACAGTCCAAGTAACTACAAAACAGTGCTGATTTATTCCATGAACACAGGTAAAAATTAACATTACACGCTCAGGTATCTTGCACCTCCAACCTGCACGCAGGCAGATGTAAGATGAAAGACCCTGAACCCACCAGGCCTATACATTATATCCCCTCGGTTGGGCTAGCCCCATACTACACAGAAACGTCAACCAAGACGTCTCTGGTGCCAGCTTTGCAGCTGGCCATAGCAGTAGTCAAAACATGAAGCAAATCAATGTGTGTGTGTTTGTTGATTAAGTGGTGTGTAGCTAAAAACATTCTAACACGACCTCTAGTAACATGTCGTGACTTAAACATAAGAACATATTATGGCTAAGGCTACAGTTATACACGTCATAATAATAATATTAAACACCCTGTCTGCTGACAGTCATCAACTTCTCTCTCTAGTTATCCTTGACCAGATGTACCCTGTAGAAATTCATAAGCATGACTAAGCATTTAACAGTCTAACTAGCCATCCTATCTCCACTAAACATTTCTAATACATAAAGTATCTATCCAACATCTATCTGACTAAAAATACCTAACACTACCGTGAGTTATATGTGGCCATTTGGGTGCTTCTCATGCTCTCTGTCTCTGACATGCCAAACTTGTATTGACCCTAGGTTTGTCTTGTTCTTTGTCACACACCGTCTGTTCTACAGAACAAGGCTCTTGGGGATGAACAGGTCTACTCCTATCCTGTGTTGTACCTGCACAGAAAGCCTTCATGGTCCATCTTTGAAATGACCTGTAATGGTTTGAAAAAAAGCATCTGATCTGTGGGGGTGTGGAAGAATTGTGGTCCAGATCTTGACAACACTGGCTACAAAGGGAAAGGAGTAAAATGGCAAAATAGCAAAGAGGGGGTGTAGTATAGCAGGGAGGAAAATACTGGTAGACAATTTATTTATCCAAATTTGTGTTGAATCCAAGTTGATGCTGCTTTAAAATGATCACAGGAAATAAAGAAACTATACTTGAAATTCATCTAGCATAAAACCCACTAAATGCTTAGTGGCACTAAAGTCAACTGAAAACTAACATTGGACCACTTGTACTGCAAATAAGAGTTTACTTATTTACATTCCAAACTCTTTAACCTATTTTGAACAACCATAGCCAGCTGCTCCACGTCCTTTGTGTCTTTGCTGTTCAGTTACAACCAGCTGGGATATCAGTCAGCAGCCTCTCATTTGTCTCTTCGATTTTAGTACGAGTGTTCTGAAGCACTTGCAGCCTCCATTTGATTAGTGGCTGTATATTTTTGAGTCCCTCTGCATTATTGTAACCTGTTTATTGTCCCTTTTTTAGGTGTGTGACTCAGACACAGTTCTAGACCCAGCATGTACCATAGAAATGCTAAAGATCCTTGAGGATGATCCAATGGTGGGAGGAGTTGGTGGCGATGTACAGGTATTAAAATATTTGGCTTGAAAGTCAACATACAAATTCTTAGGCCACTGAGAGAGATGACTGGAAGCTGACAACACTGTGTTGTAAAAGTACAATTAACCAATAAGATTTTTCTTTCACTTTTTTTCTAACTTACCACCTCTACATGTTGCTGTCCTGCAGATCCTCAACAAGTACGACTCGTGGATCTCCTTCCTCAGCAGCGTGCGGTACTGGATGGCCTTCAACATCGAGCGGGCCTGCCAGTCCTACTTTGGATGTGTCCAATGTATCAGTGGCCCCTTGGGAATGTACAGGAACTCCTTACTCCAGTGCTTCCTGGAGCCCTGGTACCACCAGACATTTCTAGGTTCCAAATGCAGCTTCGGTGATGACCGGCACCTCACCAACCGGGTGCTCAGCTTTGGTTACAAGACAAAATTCACAGCACGATCACAGTGCCAGACTGAAACACCAGCCCAGTATTTGCGCTGGCTTAACCAGCAGACGCGATGGAGCAAGTCCTACTTCCGTGAGTGGCTCTACAATGCCCTGTGGTTTCACAAGCACAGCCTCTGGATGACCTATGAGTCTGTGGTCACTGGCTTCTTCCCCTTCCTTTTGGTTGCCACGGTCATCCATCTCTTCTACCATGGGAAGCTGTGGAGCATACTGCTGTTCTTACTGATGGTCCAGCTGGTTGGGATGGTGAAGGCCACCTATGCCTGTTTCCTGCGTGGGAGCCTGGTCATGATCTTCATGTCACTCTACTCTCTGCTCTATATGACCAGCTTGCTTCCTGCCAAAATATTTGCTTTGCTCACCATCAATAAGGCTGGATGGGGCACTTCAGGCCGTAAAAAGATTGTGGTCAACCTCATTGGTGCGCTACCTGTTACAGTGTGGGCAATGGTGCTGCTTGGAGGTGTGGCATATACAATTTACTGTGAAACACAGGAAACATTCAGTGAGACTGAGAAAGCCCTGTTGATATCAGGGACAATGATCTACGCCTGCTACTGGCTTATTCTGTTGGTGCTCTACCTGGCACTTGTAGCCAAACGGTGTAACAAGAAGGAAGATCAGTATCGCCTGCCATATATGGAGGCATAAACTTGTCACCATAGGTACTAGCAGAACAGTCATGCCGATTTTCACTGCATTATGGTTCTAGCAAGGTCCCTGCTGACCCTGTGCGCTGCTGGAGTGATGAGCTGTGAACCAGGAACACATGTTCTACAGAGGTGTGAACCTGAAATCCAAGCGGCAGGAATTGAATCCAATTTGGGGAGACGGAGAGATGAGGGGATCCATACAGCTTTCCCATTTATATCAAGTTCAGTGGTGCTTCTATTGGAAAACCAAACTAAATGGAACTGATCCAGGTTAAAGTGTTCATACACATGCACTATTGACTTCTTCAGAAGAACACTAGGTAGTAGCTGTAATACTGTGACAAAAGGATGCTTTATGATGCCTTTGAATAAAACAGCAAAAGGGGCTAAATGTGAGTAAGAAATAAAGGTCTTACTGGTGTGTCAGTTTTTCATCTTCATTTAAAAAAAAAAAAGGAAATAAAATATAATACAACTGAGCTTTTCTAATAAACACCAATAAGTAAAATTGCAGTGCAGCTCTCAATATATTTCAGGTAGGGACCAGCAGATCCATTCTGACATTATGGGGTATGTGAAACAAAGTAAGTTTTAAAGTGGTGTAAATGCCTACAAACACTTGACATGTATCGTTGCTGTCAGTTTGTCCATATGTTGTCATTTTTATTCATTTCATAAATCGGTGCTATTGGTCACCTTGTACATCCGTCTGTGGGTTTTACAAACATTTAACCAGTAAGAAAGGCTTGTGACAAAATTTTGTGAATCCACTAGCTCTTGAAACTGTCAGCAACACGAGTTTTGTTTAGGTAAAATGTTAATATAATGACACACAGGTAAGTGACCATATATAAAGACACCATACCAACTTTGACATGTTGAATTATTTTAGATACATAGGGTTTCTTCGTTTCCTGAAAAGTAGTGGTTTTGAAGATGCAAGGTTTCTGGCCGACAGCGATGATGTATGTCTTGCATTAAATGGAGACGGAAAAATACAGACTCAGTATATCAAGAAACCAACCAAAACAGTTCATTAATCAGTGTATTTAAATATCGTTAAAATAATTTCAAAAGTCTTTTTGGGTACCCTTCCTAGAGGAAACATTTTTGACAATATTTAAAACATGTTATCTATTTGGTATCTTCTCTATTTGGTATCTTCATGGAATTGTGTATAACAAAGGTGATTCAGATTAATATGATCTGTGCTTTCATCTGACAGGATTAATAGGGGCATCTGATTTGTTTGTGATTTAATAAATTAATAAGCCTAAGTGCAATAGAGTGTGGGAGTTATTTTTTTTTTTAAACACCTTTGCTATTTGTTGTTCTCCTCCAACACACCTCTTGCACATTCAGATGTGTAAGTTTGTTCCCCCCTCCCCAAGAGACATATGCTGCCATCAAGGTAAAGTCTTTTCCTGGAAGTCTGTGGATATTTCAGGAGGATGGTGCCAGGCCTCATTCTGCATGTGCTATAACAGCGGGGGCTTTGTAGACACCGTGTGTGTGTGTGTGCGCGCGCGTGTGCACGTGCAGTTTACTGGCCTGTCTGCAGTCCAGCTCTGTCTCCTACTGAGAATGTATGACACTTCATGAACAGGAGCATCAGACAACGGTGACCACGGACTGTTCAGCAGATGAACAGCGGTAAACAGGCCTGTTGCAATGTTTTTGTGTTGTAGGCATCAAATTCCACTTTTGTTTATATTACACAATGCAATAAAGTTGGTCAGGTATAACACTAAAAACCTTTTCTTTGTAATTCTGTCATTTAAATAAGGTTTCAAGCAAATAAAACTATTTTTTTACTGCATTTTGCAAAATGTTGAAAACTAAGGGTGGGATTTTCATGGAATGGTGTAAATATCAGATTATATTTATGGTCCTTGAGAACACATTCAAATAATATTTGAGCCTTTGGTGCCATCCTCAGCACATTTTCAGTTTAGCATTATCAAACTGACCAGAAACACCAGAGACAGATTCGCTCTACTGTAGCCAAAGCATTGATGCAAAGCTGGTTATTTTGGCAAAGTTTCAGAAATCTGCTTAAACTTTACAATTTAATGGCACGATGTGTTCTTTATGCTATCAAACACTTTCATATGAGAATGCGTAATGAACATTGCGCTTCTAGGAGCTAGTAGGTGAGCTTTGGACTCTTAAGGCCCTTTCACACCGGACGCGAATTTAACGCGCGTCAATATTTTTCGAACCAATAACTTGTCAATGATACATTGCACACCGCTGACGTAATTTTGCGACGTGAAAAGTGACATTAATTTTTTTCGCCTCCGGGTTGATTTTTCCAACTCGTCGCGGCAACGGCAGCACCTCTGACCAATCACAATGCAGCTTGTTGACACGTCAAGATCTTCACTTGCTTGTGAACTAAACTGATTTCATTACAAATAAACAATTTTTTTTTTTTTTTTTTTTTTTTTTTTTTTTTTTTTTTTTTTATCTCAGACACACGGCCAGGCGATGTTCTGGGTCGATCGGATTCCTGTAATTATTTTTTTGTTTCATCATGTGGGGGGTCAACAGCACCAACAACTCTTCAAACTGTCCGACAGACATCCTGAAATAGGTCCTAAAGCGACCATGATACAACTTCAGTTCCTGTACCAACCGATGAAACTCGCCATGTTCTCTCCTTCTTTTCAATATAGGATGGACCCAAAACCTTCTTTGTTTTCTTTTTTTCATGTAGCAGGATAAGCAGTACATCGTCGTCGCTTGATGTGGAGTCCATCTTTGTAGCGCGACATTTTAAGAAAATATCGCTTATTTGCGTCACGTTTGGTGTGAAAAGGCCTTTAGTCTTACAGTTGAAATCAGATGTTTAAATACATTTAAGTTGAAGTAAACAAAACTGATTTTTTTATAACCACTCCAGATGTCATGCAAACAAACTCTCATTTTGGCAAGTCGCTTAGGATGTACTTTATGCAGGACAAAAATAATGTTTCCAACAGTTTACAGATAGATTATTTCACTTCTAATTCACTCTATCAGAATTCCAGTGGGTCAGAAGTTTATATACACTCAGCTGACTGTGCCTTTAAACATCTTGGAAAATTCCAGGAAATGATGCTATGACTTCAGAAGCTTCTGAGGCAATAGGAGGTACACACGTGGATGTATTTTAAGGCCTACCTTCAAACTCAGTACCTCACTGTTTGGCATCATGGGTAAATCAAAAGAAATCAGCCAAGACCTCAGAAAAAATTGTGGACCTCCACAAGCCTGGTTCGTCCTTGGGAACAGTTTCTAAACGCCTGAAGGTTCCACGTTCATCTGTACAAACAATACTACGCAAGTATAAACACCATGGGATAATGCAGCCATCATAGGACTACATCTCAGGAAGGAGATGTATTTTGTCTCTTAGACATGAACATACTTTGGTCCAAACAGTACAAGTCAGTCCCAACACAACAGCAATGGACCTGGCGAAAACACTGGATGAAACGGGTACCAAAGTATCTATATCCACAGTAAAACAAGTCCTATATCAACATAACCTGAGACTCTGCTCAGCAAGGAGGAAGCTACTGCTCCAAGATCCCCATAAAAAAGGCAGACTACGGTTTGCAGTGGCACATGGGGACAAAGATCAGACTTTATGGAGAAATGTCCTCTGCTTTGTTGAAACAAAAATTGAACTATTTGTCTCTAAAATCCATTGTTTTGTTTGGAGGAAAAAGGGGGAGGCTTACAAGCCAAAGAACACCATCCCAACCATGAAGCATGGGGGTGGCAGCATCATGTTGTTGGGGGCCTTTGCTACGGGAGGGACTGGAGATGACTGTAAGTCTATGTAGGGACCTGGTAAGTGACAAAAACAAGGATATGTGTGTGTGTGTGTGTGTGTGTGTTTCTCAGGTGGCAGCTTGATCTTGATCAATGAACACTGAACAGTGGGTGGTCTGGGTTGCAGGCCCCCTGTGTGTGTGATGCTAATAAGTATGCTAAACTGGCCAGGTGGTCATCTCCGGTTGTGGGCCCCCTGGCTCTGCAGGACACCCCATGACAAAGCAGAACTTGAAATATGCTAAGTGGGTCGAGGAGTGAGTGCAAACCCGGCCAACGGGTCTTTGTTAGAATGTAAAAAGGCTGTCTGGTTACTTGGAGATGCAGACTTCCTATCTCTACAGAAATTACAACATACAGTCTCACTGTTACACTCACCACAATACAGCAGTCTTCAAAACAGTTTTAATATGTATAAGCAAGGAAAATAAAGGTATAAAAAATAACTAAAAGCAGAAAAAGAACTGAAAAGTAACTAAAGGCAACTAGAGTTATGAAAAGGAACTAAAGGTATGTGAAGTAACTAAAGCTTGCAAAGTAACTAGAGCCTATAAGAATCAAATCTTACAGCAGCAAATGCAGCAATATAATGAAAAAACAGACTATAATAAGAGAATGTATGCTGCATGAGAGCAGCATGTGCAGGCATCAACAGTCAATGTGCAATTATGCATGTGCAAACTCTTAGAAATTACCCGATTCTTTTGTTGCAAGCATGAGAAGTGAAGACAGGAGAGAACTGTTTAAAATCAGCAGAAAGTTTACTGGAAGTTTGAGCACAGGTAGGTCTTACAGCACTGGGATCAGAGAGATAGAGCTCCCACAGGAATTCCATTCTCTGAACCCCAAATTAAGTTTTTACAACACATTTATCTTCTTGGGCTGCTCCACTCTGGCCAGGGGTGCAACCTTCAATAGTTTGTGATCCTTTTGGCCATTTGGTGTGAACCACAGCTCACACTTCCTTGTTGAAATGTGGTAAAATCTAGGTGTGTGTGTGCGTGTGTGTTTCTCAGGTGGCA
This sequence comes from Monopterus albus, assembly GCF_001952655.1. NCBI lineage: Eukaryota > Metazoa > Chordata > Actinopteri > Synbranchiformes > Synbranchidae > Monopterus > Monopterus albus. The sequence goes on from NW_018128212.1 coordinate 456,821, forward strand.
GCTTGATCTTAATCAAGAGCACTGAACAATGAGTGGCCTGAGCTGCAGGCCCCTGTGTGTGTGATGCTAATAAGTATGCTAAACTGGTCAGGTGGTCATCTCAGGTTGTGGGCCCCCAGGCTCTGCAGGACACTCCAAGACAAAGCAGAGCTTGGGATATGCTAAGTGGGTTGAGGTGTGAGTGCAAAGCAGGCCAACATGACTTTGTTAAAATGTAAATAGGCTGTCTGGTCCCCAGTAGATGCAGCCAGAAGTTGCAGAAAGTAAGCAGATTCTGCTTCATTGCAATTGTAAGATATACAGTATAAGCAAGAAAGATAAATGTATTAAAAATAACCAAAGCTCAGTAGTTCTGGACAATCATCAATACAGCTGCAATATGTATAAATAAGGAAAATAAAGTTATGACAGGTAACTAAAGGGAACTAAAGGTATGAGAAGTAACTGAAAGCTAATTTTCTGGTTCTCTTAACCAGGAACTCAGAGAGACGAGGCGGTCCAAGTGGATACAAAAAACCGTGCTGGTTTATTCAAAGGATCACAGGCAAAATTAACATTACACGTCCAGATATCTTCCACCTCCAATACTGCGCGCAGGCAGATGAAGAATGTAAGGCCCCGAACCCAACAGGCCTGTACATTATATCTGGTTTGGGCTAACCCCATTCTACACAGGCACGTCAAACCGTGACGTCACCTGATATGCCAGCTTTACAGCTGACCGTAGCAGTAGTCAAAACATGGAGAAAATCAATGTGTGTGAGTGTTGATTATGTGGTGTGTATCTAAGAACATACAGGACATTCAGGGACATGTCCGGACATTAAGCCTAGGACGATATTATGATTAAGATTACGGCT
>NW_018128212.1:457726-458792 GCF_001952655.1 Monopterus albus
GACACGACCAAAATCGTGTCGACCTAAATCAATGTCCCAGTTTCCCCAGATGAAGCTACCTAGCATTTTGAGAGGTGAGAGGCCCCCCACCAAAGCCACCCCCTCAAGGGTAAACTACAGAGCTGAGCACTTCAGGGAAAAATGAACTAAAAACACAAAACCAGTACCAGCGTGTAAGCAGTTTTTTTGTTGCAGTGACCTCTATATGTATGCCGTATGTGTAAGCTGATTCAATGCAATTAAGAGCATTTGAGCGGACATATTCGTATAAACATCATGTGTGGCAAACTTTCATTGGTTAATCCTAACATTAGGGGGTAACTAACACATGGAAAACAACAAAGATTTTCTTCATCCTACCATAATCATGGACACCACTCAATAATAAGAATTTAAGTTACCATTAGCAGTTTCCCTTAATACTTACCAAACTTAATTATCAAGAATCAATTATTAAAATCATTTAACACCCTATGAGTTCACACCACCTACGTGTATTCATTTATATGTCAGTATGTATTAACCTCTAGCTAGTTTATGTAGGATCCACGGTCTTCACTCCGGTCCATGGAGCTCATTTGAGCGGACATATTCGTATAAACATCATGTGTGGCAAACTTTCATTGGTTAATCCTAACATTAGGGGGTAACTAACACATGGAAAACAACAAAGATTTTCTTCATCCTACCATAATCATGGACACCACTCAATAATAAGAATTTAAGTTACCATTAGCAGTTTCCCTTAATACTTACCAAACTTAATTATCAAGAATCAATTATTAAAATCATTTAACACCCTATGAGTTCACACCACCTACGTGTCTTCATTTATATGTCTGTATGTATTAACCTTTAGCTAGTTTATGTAGGATCCACGGTCTTCACTCCGGTCCATGGAGCTCTTTGATCTCTCTCTCACCAGGCTCAGTGAGGGAGATCAGGGGATAGGATTCCCAAGGGGCCGAAGCTTGTACTAATTCGTAGGCAGGGGGCTGTGGATACCTACTGTCAATGGCAGTGGTAATGCACTTGAGACAGAGATGCCTGATGCAGGGAATACATC
>NW_018128212.1:466444-475506 GCF_001952655.1 Monopterus albus
ACAGTAAGGTTAATGAAACACATTTTTTTCTGTTTTTGAATGCTGTGCTGGTTTGTTCATTGTCACATGTACAGTTAACAAAAGCACATAGTCTCATTTGAGGGGGAGTAAATGAGTGCCGTTGATCACAGAATTTGATACCAATAAGGGACGTAAAATTCACGTTTTATAAGTGGATTTCTGCTACGTAGTAGCAGTTGGCTCCTAAATTTTCCCATTTCCTTTTTAATTTCCCTCCGGCTGGAACAGAGGCAGAGACTCCTCTCAACCAAACAAATGACTCTCTGATACACACACACACACACACACACATGTGATAACTGGCACAGGGAAAGTTTTGCTGTTCTCTGTGTAAGCAAATAATTGTACAAAAGGCTAATTAAAACGTTTTTCCACAAGTGTATCACGCTGGACAATAGGTTCATTGTGAGAATTCGTTGTGGAGTTAATGTGCCTTGTACAGCAGTGTAAGGCTCTGGGTGGGAAATAGGATTAGTGGGAAAAATTGCATCAGTTTAGGGTGACTGCTTGTCCTGTTGAGATAAAACGGTGGAATTGATTGGGAATTAACCCCCAGAAATTGCGCAGAAAGGGTTAGCTTTCTATAGAAGCCTCACACTTTGATCAGTCTCACTGGGCCAAGAGTCTCTCATAAAGGACAGCGTCACGTGTGGCATATTAATTTTTCATGATGGCTGACTGTGATGTGATTCAGGACTGGAAAAATTGCAAATTAGGCACATTTACATGACATGTTACATGTTGTAAAAACCTGACCAGTATTCTTTCTCAGATCTCCCAACAGGTGAAAGCAGCTCTCCTGGCTCCAGTCTCTGAACCTATACATGATCTGCAGCCTGGGGACTGGGTTGTGATAAAGGAGCTCCAGTGGAAACACTGGACGTCCAAGCGCAGGCAGGGGCCATTTCAAGTCCTGTTGACAATGCACACAGCAGTTAAGGCAGCAGAAAGAGCAACCTGGATTCACACCAACCACTGTAAGAAGGTACCAGAGCCACCAGAGACAACGGCTAAGCATCCCAACCCAGCACACTCAGTCACATACCCTGATTAAGGGAGGCTGTTTTGAAACAACACAGCAACAAAGTGTGGGCCAAGTGCCGCTTCCTGCTGCTCCGATGAAATACACAGAACACACCCCATACACACACCAGAGAGTACACACACATGAGCTAATGAGCTTAGCCGACGTTGGACCAGTGATGGAACGCCCTTATGTCAGGACCAAGCCATTGCCCTGGGCAAAACTGACATGTTTTACTTGTTTTGGTGTCATTGTTAATGTTTAGTATCTTATGGTTGTGGTTAGACTTTAGTCAAAGGCCAGCCTACTCATTATATCCTGAGTTTAATCATAGTAAACGTGCAGTCAAACATCTCCAACATGATTGGTTAACACATAATGACCCTCCTCACATATATGCTACTAATATGTGGTGGAGATTTGCTAACTACACCGCTGCAGCTATGAATATGTGTAATTGTTATGTGTGCATGCACATGCCAGCATCCAGTCATTCACCTCTGCTCTCACCGGTTCCACTCAATTACAATCACCCCGGATGGGGTGCCTCCTGGCAGGATGCAGATGGTCACAAAAGGATTAATATTACACAATATCTTCAGTGCCTTATGCAGCTGATGTCTTCAGGTTACACCTACATGTCAAAAGATTTTTATAAGGACTGTAATTCTCATACATTGACGTTTCCGAACCAAGCAGATCCATTTCTGTTGTCCACGTTCCAAGTGATTTCCCAGCAGCACACTGTTACATTGGCAATGGCACAAGACAAGTGGGCACCCTTTCCAGTGCATGGAAATTCTGAGTGCCTACCCAATCATTAGGGACCCCGACTGTAATAACACCTCATACATTAGTTTTTCCAATTCTAACGTGGTCCGTGATGGTTGGAAGTTAGACATATCGCACACTGTTCTGTACATTGATTCTACCACCCTGAAACCATCAGTGTGTGAATACGAAATTCTGGCCCCCTCTGTCAATGGCACACACGCAGTATTTCCCATTTATTGGCTGTGCAGTTCTAAGCTGTATTCGAACCTACCACAACAATGGTCAGGCATATGCACTCCAGTTAGAATTAGGGACCACACTTATGTACTGCACGCATCAAATATTTCATACCCTCAGCATTGCAGATGATCATTATTAGATGGACAGTTCCCACGTCATGACTTTGTTTGGGGCTCAAATGTGCCGCCAGATTTTAAACACTGGACGGATGGGGAGAAGGTAGTCTTATCTTTGTTTCCCTGGACAGGAGTGGGAAAGCTACTTTTGAGAGTAGAGACCACTGATTACAGATTCCTTACATTTGTAAATGCCACAATAGATGGTTTTACAGCTGTGAGGAAAGAACTAACAGGCCTCAGATTAACGGCCATGCAGAACTGAATGGTATTAGTTCAGTTAACAGCTTCACAAGGAGGTGTCTGTGTAATCATAGGCACGTACTGCTGTACTTACATCCCTAACAATGACACAGATGAAGCTACTATTGATTTGGCCATACGAAACCTGACTGCATTACAGAAAGCCATGATGTCGGATACCACCACCGGAGGTGAATTCTGGTCCCTCCTACAGAATTGGACGTCTTGGCTGTGGATAGTGAGTATAGGCATTTTTGGCCTCTTGATGTGTGTTTTGTGTGTCGTGGCTAGAATGTGATACAGACTAAATTAGTTCAGACAAATCATCCAAATTTAAGTAGTCATTTAATATTACAATTATTCTGAACAGAGTAGTAGTTAAGTAGGTAATCTGGTAGTTAGGGAACAGTGAACAGAATCACTCCTCCTGCAATGGAATAGATAAAGTATTAAATAAGAAAACTGTCAGAGCGCCAGTCAATCCAGAGTCAGTCAGTCCGTCTTGGTCACAGCGCACAGTCAGTCAGCATCCCCCCAGTTTACTGTCCCGGTAGCATTCTCATCCTTCTCTACACCTTTCTGCCTCACTGTTTTATCCACAGCTTTCTTTAGGCTGTTACGTCAATTTCCGAACTTAGCTTCCTGTCTCCAGTTTTAGGAGACAACACCCTGAGATGTACCCAAAACAGGAAACATCTTGACCAAATTATATAAGCTCATTGTTCAGCTCACATGAGCTTAAAAGTGAACCCATAAACTCTATTCTATTACATAATCCATATTAACATGTAACTTAAACCACTACATGTGCATTTGCACAGTTTGTGTTCTCCCTTGTAGTAAAGCTTTGGTCTCCAGGTTTGTTTCTCAGACCGTTGAAATTATGTTGTTGATCCAGTCAATCCTACCGCCCAACACACCCCCTCTCTCATCAACTGCTTATAGCTCTGACAACTCTGATTCGGAGGATGAAGCATTGGTGTAGGCCTATTATTGTCTTCCTCTTCTATATTTGTGCTTCATGATTGTCTGTCTCACGGAAACAGTATGTTTCATCTGTAAAACCCATCAGGCATCTGCTCGGTTAGACTAGCCTGTCTCTGAAACTCACGAGCTCTCCTCAGGGCCTCTGAGTCTGTCGTTTCGGGGAACATGAGATGCACGAGGCTGATGGCAAAACAAAGCTGATTATCTTTATTTTCAATGATGTAAAGAAATCTCTGCTTTTATTTATATTTGAACAAAAAGGGGCATGTCCAAAATTATTCATACCCTTTGCAAACTGTCACAGTCTATGGGAAAATCCAAAGTTCTATACCATTCCAAATAGTCCAAGCTGTTCTAAAGCATCCTAATTACACTGATTCATTGGGAACAGCTGTTTTAATCAACTCAACAGGTGAAAAACAGAAGCTCTCTGTTGTTGGTTTGTGGACAGTCATGGTTAAGACAAAGGAGCTCACTGAGGACCTGCGGCTGCGCATTGTGATGGCTCATAAGTCAGGAAAGGGCTATAAGACCATATCTAAATGTCTTGAAGTTCCAGTGGTTACAGTGCAAAGTATTATTACAAAATACAGGACGTTCTGCCCTGTGAACAATCTCAGAGGACGTGGTCAGAAGCCAAAAGTGACACCTGTGCTGGCCAGGAGGATAGTGAGAGAGGTAAAAAAGAATCCAAGGATCACCACCAAGGCCATCCTGATGAATCTGGGCTCTGCTGGTGGCAACATCTCAAGGCAGACAGTCCAACAGACACTGCACACCGCTGGGTTCCATGGACACAGACCAAGGAGGACACCACTTCTCCAGACAAGGCACACAAAAGGCCGCTTGGCCTTTGCAAATGCTCATCTGGACAAAGAAGAAGACTTCTGGTCTTCTGTTTTATGGTCAGATGAAACAAAAATTGAATTGTTTGGCCACAATTATGTAGCCTTCATTTGGCGTAAAAAAGAGAAGTCTTCAACCCTAGGAACACCATCCCCACTGTATAACATGGTGTGGGAACCTAATGTTTTGGTTGTTTTTCAGCTGGTGGACCAGGGAACCTAATCGCACTAAACGGCACCATGAAAAAGTGAGAGAGAGAGTTGCTGTAGGTTTTCACCCGATGCCCATATGGTAGTGTCATCAGCAAACAAAACCACTTTCACTAAATCAGAAACCTTGCATATATCATAAATGTATAGTATTAGGTCCCAAAACAGAACCCTGAGGAACTCCACATACAATGTCCAGCTCACTCGATTGGTATTCACCCAACTTCACAAATTGTCTGTGTCAAATAACATTCATGGACAAGAGAGGAGAACAGGGAACTATTGGAATGCTACTATACAAGTAACCCCAGCGAAAGGGGTTACATACAGAGGATGTGGGACCTATGGAGATATCATCATCATCACCCCCACAATTGGAGATTGGGTACCAAGCCCCAATAACAGGCCCAGATGAGTTTGATTCAAGAGCAGCTGACCTGAGATTGAAGATCAAGAGCAAGATGGACACCTGGAACTCCCGTGGTTGGTTACCAAGACTAAGTGAAGTGCCGTCTGAAAGTCTACTAGAGGATGTGAATGTAGCACTAAGAACAATCCCTACTATGACCATCACTGAGACCAACAAGCTGATATACAACCATGATCCTTGAGAGTGCTTGGCTATAAGTTCAACAAAGGCCATAAGGAGCAGTATTCTCCATGGAGAAGGAGAGAAGCAACGGGAGAAGTTAGCCAGCTATCGGAATTGCAGAAAGGCATGATGAACAAAGGGGTACCTAAGAAGTACAACTCACTGCACATACCTGAGGCCTAGAAGACTGCCAAGCAAAGGCTCACAGCCCTGGCCACCCGGCTGAAGAGGTACACCAGAGAAGTTGAAGCCAGGAGAATAAACCGAATATTCTCCACTGAGCCATCCAAGGTGTACTCTCAGTGGCAGGGTAATAACATGAGAGCAGACCCACCAAGGCTGGAGACTGAACAGTTCTGGAAGAGCATATGGGAGAAGAGCAGACCACAGCAACCTCCCCGAACAAGACCCAGTAATCATCACAATGGCAGACATTCAAGAGAGGCTCTCAAATATGAAGAGCTGGACAGCACCAGGCCCTTACATGATCTACGCTTACTGGTTAAAGAAGCTAACTTCACTCCATGAGCACCTGGTGGGACAAATTAACCAGCTACTAATGGATGGAACCCACCCTGAGTGGTTAACTGAAGGCCAGACAGTCCTGATCCTGAAGGACCCTCAGAATGGAGCAGTACCATCCATCTACTGCCCAATAACCTGCCTCTGCACAACCTGAAAGCTCCTATCAGGCATCATCTGGCTGGCTAAGCAGCTAAGATGAGCAGGCAATCAATACATGAGCAGCACCCAGAAAGGAATTGGTAGTAACACCAGAGGAGCAAAGCACCAGCTACTGGTTGATAAAACAGTCACTCAAGACTGCAAGACCAAGCATACCAACCTGTGCACTGCCTGGACAAGAAAGCCTATGACTCAATGCCTTACACATGGATCCTGGAATGCTTGGAACTATACAACATTGACAGGACTCTAAGAGCCTTCATCTCAATGGGAATGTGGAAAACAAAACAACCCTAGAGGCCAACTTCAAGCCAATTGCACAAGTCAACATCAAGTGCGGTATCTACCGCGGAGATGCTCTGTCCCTGCTGCTGCTCTGCATAGGCCTGAACCCCCTCAGCCAGATCATCACCAAGAGCAGTTACGGATACCAACTACGGAATGGAGCAACCATCAGCCACCTCCTCTACATGGTTTCTCTGTGTGTGAGCTGACTGAATCCTAAAACAAGACGTGTTGATAGTTCTGAACAGCAGGATGGTCTCTTAGCAACTGACTCCATGATCACATCCACAGACCTGGTCGCCATCATCAGTTGCTGGCGTTACTGTAAGTTTTCTTGTTTCATTTCAGATTAAACATGTTTGGCGCATGCTAACATCATCCATACTGGGTTACAAGATGGTGCCACATTTGTGCCTGTTCATTCCTCTTGCTCACTTGGTCCTTATCCAAAAACTTTTGGTCTGTCTCAAACTTGGTATGAAAATTTCATTTCCCACTGGGAACTCTGTCACAATCTAGAAATAAAAGCAACAATATAAACAACATTTTACCTGATTATACTATTTACAGTAAAAAAAAAAAGCTAAACAAACCCTAACATTATTGTAGATGGATTATTCACATACAGAAACTGACTAGCTAGACAGACTGAAAGTGTGTTGTGGGACATCCTCAGTGTCCAATACAGAGTCATAACTAACCAAGGAAAAATCCTCGTGAAGGTTAAGATCCTCCTTAAATATCCCAACACCACTAACCATTTGGATTACTTACATTAAGCTGTTTGGTGTACTAACTCACAATAGATTGCCATCGCAATAAGCTTCCTTCCTTGTCTCAGCTGCCTACAACCACAAATATATCATGGATCATGGATTGTAGCTTTAAGTGATTGGGATGCCACTTGATTGTTTGTTTTTCTCTTTAAGTGTGTTCATTTTATTCTTGTTTTGTCAACTATAGTCTTTACAAAAATATTTTTAATTCCCATATTTCTAGTACAAAGTCTCATTCATTCACAAAGTTATCTGACACATTCAGCAACACTATGAGCCATTCTGTACACTGTGTACTGTGCAACATACTTGTGTTCTCCATGGGCAGTTTTCCCCTCCATAGTCATAGGTAATTTCTTCTCCTTCTTTAATCTCATTCGGGGCAAACAAACAAAGGTGTGTGTTTCCATTCACATCAATCTTTTTCATTTTACAGTTTGGACATCTGTGATCATCATTAACTAAAATGATAAATGGTTTCTCACAGTGTGTTGCACTGGCCAAAGCGCTTTACAGAAGATCATACACCATTCACCCATCGATGACGACAGGCTGCCACACAACGGTGCTAGTCAAGCCACCGGGAGCAATTCATGATTCAGTGTCTTGCTCAGGGACACTTAAGCATGCGGGGAGACCGGGAGTCGAACCACCAACTTGCTGGTCAGGAGACAACTGTCCTAACTCATGAGCCACAGCCACTCCACAACAAGGTGCCCAAATGATCCATCTTCTTTAGAGGCATCAATACTTAAAAAGATGTAAGCATAAGAAACAGAATTAGCACAATGTATCGCCACAATATGATGGTTTTACTTTGTACAGTCTCATACTGTACTTTATAGTGTAGTGTAGTGTAGTGTAGTATATACATTTTATTTTATTTTTTCCAGATGGTGTCGACAGTGATGGCAGACTTGGTTATTCGCGCTCTCTTGTGTTTGTTGTTTTTCTTTGTTTTCTCGGTCTTTTGCAACTCATCCTGGATTAATTTTACTAGAGAAGAACTGTTAAATATCGGACAAATCACACTGAACTACCTTTCTCTGATTTTTGTGAACGAAGAATGCTGTATGGACATTCTGATCGGAGGCGCAGCTGCAATATATGGGACCTGGAAAAAACGCTGCCGTGGCAAACGAGCAGGCGTTTTGGTGAGGCTACGCCAGAGAGGGACCCAGACTCCACTCTCATCTATCCACCTAGCAAATCTCCGCTGCCTGGTCAACAAGATGGATGAACTCCTTCTTGTCAGCAGGACTAACTTTGACTTTGCATGCTCCGCTGCTTTGTGTTTCATGGAGACCTGGCTGAGCGACTTGATCGCGGACAGTGTAATACAAGTACCAGGCTTCCAGGTGTACAGAGCAGATCGCCTAATGGAGCTGTCCAGGAAAATGAGAGGAGGTGGAATCAGTTTCTACATAAATGAAGGTTGGTGCACAGATGTCACAGTGCTACAGAAGACATGTAACACAGACCTGGACACTCTTAAAAAAAACTTTTTTATGCGCCTTGAGAATTTACCGCTTTCATTCTAATCGGAGTGTCCATAAGACCACAGGGCCACGCTAGCGGACTACAGCTCCTGGCACAACAGATAACTAACATGGAGCTAGAACATCCTGACTCTCTACTCATTGTTCTAGGGGACTTTAACAGAGCAAATCTCTCCCACGAACTGCCCAAATACAGACAGCATGTTACCAGGGACAAAATCACACTGGACCACTGCTACACAACAATAAAAGACACCTATCGCTTTGTCCCCCGCGCAGCCCTCAGACTCTCTGATCACTGTATGGTCCATCTTATTTCAACCTACAGGCAGAAACTAAAAGCTGCAAAGTCTGTGGTCAAAACAGTGAAGAGCTGGACTGAGGAGGCTAAGTCAGAGCTACAAGCCTGCTTTGACTGCACAGACTGGAATGTATTTGAGACTGCAGCTACAGACCTGGATGAACTGACTGACACTGTGACATCTTATATCAGTTTCTGTGTGTGTGCCCAAAAAGACCTTCTGCACTGTAAGATATTACCCAGTTCTTCTAACCAGGAACTCAGAGAGACGAGGTGGACCACTTGGATATATAAAAAATAACTGTGCTGGTTTATTCAAAGGATCACAGGTAAAATTAACATTACACATCCAGGCATCTTCCACCCCCAAACCTGCGCGCAGGCAGCATGGAGGATAAAAGACCCTGAACCCTCATGCCTATACAATTTTATCCCTTGGTTGGGCTAGCCCATGCTACACAGGAA
>NW_018128212.1:475535-476826 GCF_001952655.1 Monopterus albus
CCGGACAATAAGCACAGGTGCCCCCCAGGGATGTGTGCTCTCCCCTCTGCTGTTTTCACTCTACACCAACGACTGCATCTCGAAGGATCCCTCTGTCAAGCTCCTAAAGTTTGCAGATGATACAACGGTCATTGGTCTCATCCGAAATGGTGACGAGTCAGCCTACAAATAGGAGGTTGAGCAGCTGGTCCTGTGGTGTAGCCGCAACAACCTGGAGCTGAACACGCTCAAAACAGTAGAGATGACAGTGGACTTCAGGAAGAGCCCTCCCACCTTACCCCCCCTCACCATACTTGGCAGCACTGTATCAGCAGTGAGGTCCTACAAGTTCCTGGGCTCCACTATCTCCCAGGACCTGAAGTGGGCATCCAATATCAGGACCATCATCAAAAAGGCACAGATGTACTTCCTGCACCAGCTCAGGAAGTTCGACCTGCCCCAGGAGCTGCTGATACAGTTCTACAGAGGAATCATTGAGTCTGTTCTCTGCACCTCCATCACTGTCTGCAGTCAGGACTGCACAAAAGGTCAATGGTGCAAGCCTGCACTCCATAGAGGACTTGTACACCTCACAGGTCAAAAGGAGGGCAGAGAGGATCACTGCAGACCCCTACACCCTGGACACAATCTTTTCATACTCCTCCCCTCTGGATGGCATTACAGGTCAGTGTACTCCAAGACAACCAGGCACAAGGACAGTTTCTTCCCCGAGCTGTCACCCTGATGAACACTTAACCAACGACAGTATGACTGGACAATAATCCTCAGTGCAATACCTGTAAATATACCTTGTAACAGATTATACAGATCCGTACAGGGGCCTATTTCAAGAAGGCGGTTTTGTCGAAACTCAGAGTTTGTTAACCCCGAAATGAGGGCAACTCGGAGTTTTCGGTTTCAGAAACGGAGGTAACTTAAACCCGTGAAGCGGGGTAAGTTAAACCCGTTTCACAAAGAGAGGTAATCTAAACTCAGAGTCAGTTACTACGGCAACTTACTCTGTGAACCTAACCTGCTGGCGAGCAGGTTTTGTTCGGGAAACTCAGAGTTTCCTCCGGGTCTCCGCCCCTTTTTAAAGTGAAAGGTGTTTAATACCTCATTTAATCTTTCAGTACATTCATAGATTGCACACGTTTCCGTCACGCAGAGACCAAAATGGCGTGTCCATTCATAGAGGATCCTGTAGATGAGGACGCTGTATTAATTCGCAGGGAATTGCATTTACGTCGGGAGAGGATATTGAGGCCACGAGTTGATTTTTTGTCATATCCACATGTATTTTTATTTGAGC
>NW_018128212.1:480445-488254 GCF_001952655.1 Monopterus albus
CACACACACACACACACACACACATACACACACGCACACACACACACACACACACACACACACACACATCATGGAGCACTGACCATTTCCCAAAACAGACCGAAGTGGTTTATAATAAATAAAAGCCAGAGATCAACATAATCACTCATATGTATTTTCATGCATATGAGTGATTATAATATCATAATCGGGTGCAATATCAGCCGGCCTGATTATAATATCAGGCCGGGTGCAAGTTTTACACACTACGCAAGTTGAATATTAGAGAAATGAACCGTCACAGAGGAACTAAACCACATTCTAGACACTGCGGTCTGCTTTGGAGAAGCCAGTGCTGATGCAGCACGTGCATGATTTGTACTAAACTGGGTAAAACATGCAAAAAGCTGTGATGTGGTCCTTTAAATTGAGTGTGACATGAAGTTTCCAACATTCCTCTTGGATCATAAAACACTGTGAGAGATGTTTAATGATGACATTCATCATTAAAGTCCTGAAACAAAATGCAGAAAAGACTGAAGAGCTTGTTAATGTCTTCAAACTGAGATTAAGACCAAATTTAGTAGAAAACCAGCATCTACACGGTCTCATCCAGAGAGAAAAAGTCCAATATCCTGATCAGAGTCCATTAACGCACCATCCCACAGTGTCTGAAAGTCTGTCAAAGATACTATTTAGGTTAAATCCAGGAGGAAATGTGTTCCTGATTGTGTGAAATATGGCAGCTGATACAAACCACAAATCAGAGGTCAGCCTAACAGTGCTAACACTGATGTAAACCGTGGACACAGTCAACCAGGACTGCGAGTTCATTATGGTGACAGAGCCACAACATGATCCTTTGTTCAGAATTTTGATGGAAAAATATATTCAGTTATGAAATCCAGATGACAGATTTCTGCGTGCTGGACACCCAGGTGCAAACTCTGAGTCGCACTTTAGACTTTTCAAAGTAGTAGTATCTACATTTTACTGGTTCCACCTGCTTGAAAACGAGTTTAGTGTCATGATGAGTTGTTTCACGTCACTTTGTTCCAGCAGAGTTTCAGTGTCCTGTGTCCGCATGTTCTTCAAAAACAAGATCCTGGGGAACAAAATCACTGCTGCACAGTGACCATGACTATAATATTACCACTCTTTTCCATCAGCTACTTTTAGAAAATGATTTTATGAAGATATGCAACATTTTCAAAGTGCTGAAAAAGTAAGTAGCCAGATACAGTGTTCATCCAACAAGAAGGCCCAAGTGGAAAATTCAATACTTGTGTTAAAGCAGAACATAAACCCCGCATCTGTGCAGCTTGTCCATCAGTCTCATTTTATTCCGTCAAACTGTAGAAGTGGTCTCAGTGGTTTCCTCTGATTTTCCACTGGCTGCTTTTGTTATTGAGCTCCTCACATTGGTCATTTTTGTCTGTCTGACAAATGATTCAGTCTGTTTCTGTGGTAAAGACATCAGGAGGCGCTTTGACTTGTTTTCTCCGGTCCTCCAGAAACGGTGCTGATCTATGAGGTGATTTTGCCCCGGTGTCCACACTTGGCACGGCAGCATCGCGTGATGCACACTGAATAATCACTGCAGCTCTACACCCCACAATGCAATACTCTGTAAGCACTGCTGTTACAGCGGGATGGTCCCTGTTCAAGAACAGAATCTGTTGTAGTGTATATGTAATTGTCTAGTGTTTGAATATAATACAACACTCGCTCCTTAGATGTAATTCCCACTTAAAATATTCAGGCCAATAATGTATAATTTTCACTGTACTCATTCATCATGGAGGCTGTTTTGTGGAGGGTTTGGCAGCTGCCAGACTGTCTCTAGTCTGATTGGTCAACTGCCTCAGGAGGGGGAACAAAAACAGTAGGGAGTCTGGTGGTCCCTTTAAGTTCTTAGATGTCCAACAACATGACGACAACATGGTTTTATTTCTTCTTCTTCACTGTTCTCCTGTGTCTGATGTTTGCAGAGATTTCAAAGCAGCAATGTATCTCAAACTTACAGTAGACGATTTGCCATTGACAGACTGAGGAGCTTCTTGAATGCCATGTTAATGCTGCTGAGTCTTTCTTCGCCAAAGGTTCCAGAACAATCCCCACAGATGTTTACAGATGTTTCAACAGTGTTCCATGCTGATAACTAGCTGGATTTTGGAGTGAAAAATCCAGCGGACGATCTGTTGCTAGATAATCTAGAGGTTTAGCCACAAACTCTGAATGAATTATGAACAGAAAAGACATCCGTATTTCATGTTATGTGATTTGGGCCATGTGTCTGTTTAGCATTAGTGGTTTTCAGGGATTCTGGCAGTGTTTTGACTGGGCAGCTGTTGATGGAGGGATGGGGAAGGAAGAGGAGGAGGAGGCTGAGATAAGGAAAGAAAGAACCTAAACAAGCAGTCAGAGACATGGATGGAGAAGTAGTAGAGTGAGTGAAATTTCTTCTCCTTGTTGATCAAAAATCTTTTTTTTTGTTTTTATGTTGCAAGTAGGTGAAGAGGTGGACAAGGAGGAGGAGGAGGAGGAGATGGTTTCCAGTTCCAGCATGAGAATCCTTCCATCACTTCTTTCTCTCTCTTTCTACTTAAATCTTGCCTTTGGTTCTTGGCTTTTTTGTTTCTTAACACAAGACTTTTGAACATTGTGAACATTGTCATCCTCCTCCTCCTACTCCTCTTCTCCCCATCCCAGTTTCTTTTTTGTCACCTTCTCTTCCCCCTGTCCATCTCTTTATGTGTCTTTGGGCTCCAGTTTGCAGGACATGTCAAACAGCAGGTTCTGGTTGTCGATCACCTGTAACTGGCGGACATAGGCCTTCGTCTGCAGGTGGGAGGGGGACATCTCTGTATCCATGGCTAAAGGAAGAAGGAAACCACTAATGTTAGGGATATTAAATCCATGTTTTGCTGTTATGGCAAAGAGCAGTGCAGTGTCGAACTGTCACCACAAGATGGAGACAACGCTCAACATAAAGTGAAGCTCCGTGTGGCTTTTAGCTTCTGACACAGCAGCCGCACACAAACACACACACACACACACACTTTACTTTATGACAGAACGCATTGCAACAAAAATACCAACACTGATCAGAGCTGTAGCAAGGTCAAATTTCTAAGGAAGGCCCAGGAGATGTGGTCAAAAAACTGTTATACCACATAATTACCTGCATTCTTGGACCTCACATCTTGTCTTAAATGAACATTCAATGAAATGAAGCTGGCATCTGTCTCCCCTTTTCCTCCATCTCTGGCCAAACCTGATTTTGACTGTATGCTAAAAATATTACTTAGAAATTCTCAATGTATTCAAAAACTCAGGCATAGCAGCTGTTTTATATTATTTGATAAGGTACTACTGATAAAGGTAATTAATTAATTCACTGCCTTTGATTAATAATTACTTTTTAACTTCATTAGGGAGAACTCTACAGCAGAATGTGTGACCACTGCAAAAGTCAGTTAATTAAAACGTATAAAACCTGAAACAATACTGAAGAGGGTTTCTACAGAAGGTCTGCATGTACAGAGCAAGGTCAAAGGTCACAGCAGCAGCATGTCAACACAAGAACAGGTAAAACTTCTGCATAATGTTATAGAGTTCACCTTGAGACCTGACCTGACCAGAGAGATTCATTCACACAGAGTGCACGTGTGTGTGCTCGTTACCTAGCTGAGTGCTCCTGTATCGTCTGATGGTCCTCACCATCTCTGCCACTTTATGCTGCAGAAGAAGGAGGGATAAGACAAAGATGAAAAGGAGAAAAAGTGTATAATGTGGTGGTTAAGGGGACAAGAGAGGAAGAGATGAGCTTCAAACTTCCTGTTCCAGTCTGATTCTGTTGGGTTGTTGTTTGTTGAGACTGGTTTATTTCTTATTTATGCAACAAGTCTGGTCTGGCTTTACCCCCTTTACTGCAGAGTCTCACATTTATCAGCTGAAGGGAGAAAAGTCAGTGGAACACCTGAACGTACCCGCGACATTTATGACATCACAGCTAGACCAGAGCCAATCGTGGACCAGTATGAAACTTAAAGCCGCATTAACTAAGATTTAGCAAAACTTCAGATAAATCAAGTAAAAAATTGTCTGTTTTCTTCCTGCTGTACCAACACCCCCCACAGGCTCTATATTACATATACATTAGTTCTGGAGCCGGTTATTACTGCTGTCATGACCACATACTGTATGATGTAGTTTCAGAGAGAGGGCAGGAGGGGACAAGAGGACAGGAGGGGATACTGCTTGCGTTTGTCATTTCACCCTTAACAGTGGAAAATTAGAGGAAGAAGTTAGTTAAGTTGGCAGCTTTAAAGCAGGAGACATCTTGTGTTCAAAATGAACAACATTTACATATTGCATTCAAAATCTGAATGTCAAATTCAAATTTCAGTTTCAAATTCTGAATTTTTACATGAGGGAGAAGAAGGAGATGTGTTTAAGAAATAACTCACCATCTTCTCGAAGTTGACAAGATCGCCATGAAACGTCTTACAGCTCTCATGAAGAAATGTCAAATCTGACAAAGAGAGGAAACAAATCATCTCAGAAGGCATCACAACAAAATTAACCAATGTTTTTTTTCCTGCTGTATTTAACAGGAAGTAATTTCTTTAAACTGAAAACATCAGTTTGGACTTTGTTGATTTGTTACAAACGTCAGCTGATATATTTTGCAGCCGTAGTTGCTGGTTACTTTAAAGATTATTTAACATAAAAATATAAAATAAAATATAATGCATTGTTTTACCATATATATAGATGGTCTGGTGTGACGAGCAGCTCATGGCAGCTAATGAGAGACACTCCTGTGTCACTGAGTATGTTTTCTAACTTTGTATCTCTTCTCTAGCCGTGCTACTGTTTTATAATTTAACATTGTTCCTTAAATGCCACTTGTGCACACAAACAATTAAATGATAAGACATCGGTACTACTACTAAAACCTGCACTGACTGCTCTTTTCATTCACTGGTTTTCAGCAGAAACACACTGAACACAACACTGATGTAACATCACATTTTAAGTTAATATGGTGAACAAGCATGTCCTTATTTCCACATCCAGCAGTGATGAAGCAACATTCAGTTGGGGTCATGTCTGTGTCCACTTGATGAATCAAACACCAGTGTTTACTCTTCTTTTAGCGCTGATTTTGGTCTCTACTAGCTGCTAAATGCTCCACTGTGTCCACCATCTAGTATTAAAGTGTGAGTAAGAGTACTCACTTTCACAATGCTGGATTATATTACTGGATCATAGCTGGTCAAGAGGAAGCTAACATTGCATTTTATTATGAAAAATAACTACAGCTGTTAGTGCAATGAAAAGTACAATACAATATTTCATCCTTACAAATACTGGTACGAATACAGTAGTTATGTAAATGTACTTTCAGTGGTATTTTCTAGTATTGACTGAAGGGATGGTGTTTGAAGGCCACGATATGCTAACCCCTGGACATAGGAATAAAGCTTAACCTCTCACACTAAGGTGGCATATTTGAAACATATTAAAGCTCCAAACACTGCTTGAGGTTTTATGATGGAGATATTCACTCAGTAATTGACTACCATGAACCTGCGAACAGAGTTCCCTGAAGGCCTCCCTCTTACATGTTATTAATTCAGGATAAAACCCCAAAACCTCCCAAATAACAATAACCTGTTATTATGGCAGCTACCTACTTAAACCCTCAGATGTTACTGTACTGAGAAATTTTTATAAACCAGTATACTCTGGCTCTTTTAGGAAGTGTTACATTTTGTCTGAAATAAACAATGAAAGCTGTGTCACTGGACACTTAAGACCATATTTGTTTTGCACAGTATTTAGTTGACATAAGATGTTATTAAGGATAGGATATTTAAAGAATATTGTATATTATGTAATAAGTAAACAGCTGGATATTTAGTATAAAAGATTTTCTGATATAACTGTCTAAAAATCATTTTAGCAGTTCAGTTGGTCTACTGTCAACACTGAATTGTTGTGTAACCCCAAACTCTCACTAGGAATTAATCATTACCACTTAAAAGTGTAAACCCACTAAAATCATAGGACTGTCAATAACATCAAAACTTGACTCAATAACCACAGAGAGTATTAACATTTTCAGGAATTTTATATAGAAGCTTAAAAGAGTTAAGCAAAGCAGTGAGCACTAAAATATAAACCTTAAAATCATCAATAATTGTCTTGATTGGCTTACAACCTAAATAATCAACAAATGCTATCTCTAAATATCACTCAAAAATTTTTTGATTAAAATACTGATTAAAATTATTATGGTTGAGCTAAGCTCTTGATCTGAATAAAAGTTAAAGATTAGCTCACGTCACCAGTCCTCAGCTGGCTCTGGGTGGGGTGGCGATGGGAGATTGGGCAATCGTTTGTTCTTCTTTTTCCTGTTGGCCAGGATTCAAGCATTCACAAGGAAAAACTTAATAATTTGAAAAATTAAAACACATTAGGACAACCTCATTCTCTTCTGGTTCAATTTTGACTGAGAATTATAGGAAATTTTCAGAGAGACAATGTTCTTCTTGGTCAAATCTTCTTTCTTCTGAGAAACATAAATGTATAAAACATGTATAAAACAGCTTCTTTTCAAGCCTTCTTTCCCCACCAGGCCGTGTGGCTTGTGGCATTCTGTTAAAATTCTTCATTTCTTCATCAATCATCTTTTAAGCAGGAAATCATTTTTCTTGCTGAACTGTGAGGCTCTGCAACAGTTCCATCATCCCACGTTGACATCCATTTCACCCTCACAGGCCAGGTGCCTGTGGGGGAACACCCACAGAAAGGGGCTCTCTCTCCCATGTCGACATCCATCTCGCCCTCGCAGGTCAGGCCTGCGGGGGAGCACCCCCATCAGGGTGCTCTTCCCGGACTGCCTCTCCACAGTCCTCGGTCTTCTGGAAGTCAGACGGTCAACTGGACAAAGCCTCCGGCCGCAGCGATAAGAGAACTCTGTGTTCTTCTTTTTGCCTGGGTTTTTAAAGGATTCTGGTCAGTAGTCTTTGTCCTCTCATCCAACCAGATGCCGCAGTTTGCAGTTAATACCTTATTTGGTGTGCAAAGTCATATTCTTCTAAAGTATTGCATATTTTTTATTGTCACAGCTCAGGTCCACTGCCCTTAACTGGCCTCCACAAAGTTAGGGAACAGAAAACAGAATCACTCCTCCTGCAATGGAATAGAT
The DNA here is from genome assembly GCF_001952655.1 of Monopterus albus. Lineage (NCBI taxonomy): Eukaryota > Metazoa > Chordata > Actinopteri > Synbranchiformes > Synbranchidae > Monopterus > Monopterus albus. Next base: position 487,647 of record NW_018128212.1, read on the forward strand.
AAAGTATTAAACAAGAAAATTGTCACAGAGTAAGTCAGTCTTGGTCAGGGGTCAAGTCAGTCCAGAATCCCCCCCCCCATCCAGGCCTGGGTTCAAAAATGCATACACTTCACTATCACAGTAGCATTCTTCTTCCCCCTCCATCCTTCAGCCTTACTTTTTTTATCCACAGCTTTCTTTGGCTGTTACGTCAATTACCAAACTTAGCTTCCTGTCTCCAGTTTTAGGAGACAACACCCTAAGATGTACCCAAAAACAGGAAACAGCTTGGCCAAATTATATAAGCTCATTGCTCAGCTCACATGAACTTAAAAGTAAGCACACAAACACTCTATTCTATTACATAATCCATATTAACATGTAACTTAAACCACTACAAAAGCTCAGTGAGTGTAAAATAAAAACAACATCAACTCTGAAAGTTATTACAAATTTATTTTCTGCAGAAAAGGAGCAATCTTTAAATGGAGTGTCTAAACAGTCTAAATGAGAAAAGCTCAGTGAACAAAGTGTGACTGTACACACACATAACATTGCAGGGAACAAAGGCTCAAACAGATGTGAGACAAGATACCAGTTCTAACAGGATACAAGCCGTCTGGTTCAGC
>NW_018128212.1:488632-492437 GCF_001952655.1 Monopterus albus
AAGAGTTAGATGCAAACGGCAGGAGTAGCATGGTGTCAGAGATGATGTTGGTTCATGCGAGGTTGGGTGAAACAGATTTTGTGGTGGAATTTTGAGTTAACAGGTGAGAAAATAACAGCTTGTCTGCCAGTGACACACATGTTCCGGACTGCATATTCATATTTTAACTAACTGTCCTGATGCCACAGGTGCGTGCAATTATCTGGCATTTCACAAACTGAGTCTCAGCCAATCAGAACAGAGAACAGCAATTATTCCTGTTGAGACTAAATAAAAACGACTCAATTATTTACGACTTTATTTTCTAATATTGTTATATCCTTTTCAGTATCTAAAACAGCACAATCTTTACAATTATTAAACCTGAATATAAATTTCTACATTGGAAGGCTGCGTAAATCCTGCGCTCCCTGACCACTGGAAAAGATCCGAGTGAAGAAGCTTTTTAACATGACCGGATGACTACTGATGATTTCTGTCGGTAGAAGTGGCATCAAACTGAACAAATTACAGGAAGAGAACAATCACAACAGCGATGTCAAAATTCTAGAACATTGGTCGCTACTGGTGCAATGATCATGTAACAGACTATTTCATTTAAAAGCGTCATGGGACTAAATCAATTACCATTAAACTACAAAAGTAAAGACAAGTTGCAGACTGTTTTTTTTCAATCGTCCCCGGCAGCTGAGGAAGAGAGGGCTGAGGTGTTGCCTGACGGAGGATTGGTCAGAGTGGAATCTGTGACCGTGGAGGCGGCAGAAACAGTCCAGAGCAAGTCAACGACCCCATCAGTAATCACTGATCCAGTAACAGGGTTAGTTAAGCTGTCTGAACTTACCACACTGATCCCACGTAGAGAGTACAAGATTCATGGTGGTCAGATCTCAGATTTTGATTCTGATTTGAGTTACAATAGTTTGTGCAAACAAATTGATGAAGGGATAAATGAAGGGTTCACAGAGGCCGAGATTATCAGGACCGTGCTAAAAATAATCAAGCCTGGTACCTTTAAAGACATGCTTGTCACCAAAGATAGTCTTACTGTAGCTGAGCTTAAGCGTTTCTTAAGAGCACATCTACGGGAAAAAAGTAGCACTGAATTATTTCAGGAACTGAGCAACGCTAAGCAACATGATAAAGAGGCGCCACAGCAGTTTATGTATAGATTAATGGGGCTAAAACAATGCGTGTTATTCGCGTCTAAACAAAATAGTGGTTTCCGTTATGACCATAACTTAGTGCAGGGTGTGTTCCTTCATTCACTGTATCAGGGTATGAATGAAAAATGCTCATACATTAGACGAGACCTTAAACCTCACATTTCGGACCTTAGTGTAACAGATGACTCCATTCTGGAGCTCATTACAAAGGCCGTTAGTGAAGACGCAGAAAGACAAAATAGATTGGGGCAAACTCACAAACAGAAAAACGTTAGTGTGAATGTTGCGCAGTCAGATAGAGACAAAAATACGGTACAGATACAAAGCGAAGTCCAAGCTAATCGTGCTGCAATACAAGAGCTAACGGCACAGGTGTCATCTCTGACCAAATGTTTAGAGAAGGCCCTAACCCCAGTTGTGAGTGCAGTAACTGAGGACGCCTGCCCTACCCTACCCCTCTCAAAACAGCCAACTCTAAAACAAGAGGGTAAAGGAAAGTGCTGCCAGTGTGCATCACAAGGGACTGATCAGTGCACACATTGTTTCTGATGTGGAAAGGAGGGACACAGAGCTATAGGTTGCCTACAAAAGAGCTGGTCGGGAAACTCAAGGAGGTCACTGGGAAGGGACCACCAGTGACCAGATGGTCAGTAGAGTCCCAAAACACCGAAAGACTGAATCCAGAACAAACAACATCTACTGCTAAGTCCCAGAAAACACACAATGTATCCAACAAAAAGCTTGTAGCACAGTTAATTGATGGTAAGTGTATGATACAGTGTCAGTTAAATGGAGTAAAACTACAAATGTTACTGGACAGTGGGGCACAAGTGAGCATTGTAGAAAAGTCATGGGTACAAACAGCCTTACCAGATGTGAAAATACAGCCACTCGCAAGCTTACTTCCCAACCATCCGCTCAAAGTCACTGCAGCAAATGGGACTGATGTTCCCTTTGAAGGGTGGATAGAAGTTTTGCTCGAGATCACAAGTTCACAACATGGCTCTGTATCCTTGTATGTCCCAATGCTGGTCAGTCAACAAAGTGTAAGCTCCCCACTGCTGGGCTTTAATGTCATTCAGGAGATAATAATGGGAAATGGTGACCAAAGTGACCATATTAGCTTAGTGGACTTGCTGTCTGAGACATTAGAGGTCCAAAAATGCAATGTTGAATCCCTTATCTCTGTTGTCCACACCAAATCTACTGGAAACATACCCGAACATCCACTTGTGAAAGTTGGAAAGAAGGGACTCACTGTTCACAATAACCAAATCTGCCTGATAAAATGTCACATCCGAGCATTTCCTAGAGGAGGCGAGATGTTGTACGAACCAACTGTGAAAGGTGATTTACCCGAGGGATTGGAGTTATTCCCAGCACTTATTAACGTACCCCCTGGTGCTTCAAAGACTGTTAAAATCCCAATCCAAAACTCAACAAAGCACAACATTTTCCTACATCCAAAGACTGTGTTGGGACTCATTGAAGAGATTACTGAATACAAACCTGTAAACATTTGCCCCAATACTGAAAGGGTCAAACAAACTGATCAGTCATTCTGTTGTACAGCTCAAGTGTCATGTGACAGTCAAAGTGCAGAGACATTCACTACAGCTTCCTCGCATGCCAGGTGGCACCCAAATGTCAATGTAGACCACTTATCAGAAAGTGAACAGGAGATGGTTTGGCAAATGCTGTATGAACAGTCTTATGTGTTTGCTCGCGAGGAAGGAGATATTGGGTGTATTCCTGGGTTGCAGTTAAAAATCAGCACCACCGACAACACTCCTGTGCAGAAAGCTTACAACTCCATTCCAAGACCACTGTATAAGGAGGTAAAGGAGTATGTTCAAAACCTTTTAAACAGAGGCTGGATTAGGAAATCGGTGTCAGATCATTCATCACCAGTAGTGTGTGTGCGTAAAAAGGACAATACTTTGCGGTTATGTGTTGACTTTCGTGATCTCAACCGAAAGACAATACCCGACAGGCATCCGTTGCCACAGATACAAGATCTCTTGGACAGTCTCGGAGGAAATTCCTGGTTTTCCATCTTGGACCAGGGCAGTGCATATCATCAGGGTTTTGTAAGTGAGGAGTCAAGGCACTTCACAGCATTTAGCACACCCTGGGGACTGTACGAATGGGTGCGGATTCCGTTCGGCCTAACAAACGCACCAGCGGCATTCCAAAGGTGTATGGAAGGGGTGCTAGAGGGAATCAGAGACGAGTGCTGCGTGCCATACTTGGATGATGTACTTTGTTACTCCAAAACCTTTGATGAACACATAGAACATCTCCGACAAGTCCTCTGCAAAATGAGACAACATGGTATAAAACTCCGCCCAGCCAAGTGTGAACTGTTCAAAAAGCAAGTACGTTACCTTGGTAGGCTAGTGTCAGGCGAAGGGGTTCAGATTGACCCAAAAGACTTGGATGCTGTGATTGCTCTGAAAGATAAGAAACCCCGCACAGTTGGAGAGCTCAGAACATTACTGGGATTTCTCAGTTATTACAGATCGTTTATTCAGAACTTCTCACGACTGGCGAGGCCCTTGTTCGAACTCCTCCAGAGCCCTAACGACACAGATATTAACAACAAACAGGCAACAAAGAGGGTCAAAGGACAAACAAAGAAA
>NW_018128212.1:496895-498076 GCF_001952655.1 Monopterus albus
TGCCACCAAAGTTTTCTAAGGTGTTTGTTTTTTACCTGTCTGAGATAAGGTCTTTCATTGCATCGGACCCAGTCATACACAACTGAGAGAATGGGGTCACTCAGCTGTGCCGCCCTGATGTCATTGCCTTGATCCGAAAGTGTGTGTTGCAACAGGTCCATACCTGAGTTGATCATTTGCACCCCAGTATCCTCCTGTTCCGTGACTCAACTCAACTCAACTCAACTCAACTTTATTTATAAAGCACTTTAACACAGCCGTGGCCAACAAAGTGCTTAACATAAGATACAATTCAAAACATCTAAAAACATGACAACTACAATATTAAAATACCAATAAAGTAACATAAAAGAACCAACATAGCAAAATAATAAAATACTATCAACCAAAACACAGCCCAAACAGTCTCATAGCATATCAAACAATACAAGTAGTATGTACACTTTGTCTGCCGAGCATCACGTGACGTAGTATGTCACAACTGAGCCGATGGTTCTTGCACTTCACTCGTATAGTCAATATCTGTACTGCGACAATGGCCCCTCACTCCAGCCATGATTCTTTTCAAAGGTAATGTGTAGGTTAATTTGTTTTATTTTTATATACTGTATATACTTTTATACTGTATTCTGTATTACTGTAATCATTTTTATATGGATAAGTGGTTGTGGAACGAATCATCTGAGCTTCCATTATTTCTTATGGGGAAATTCGCTTTGATATACGAGTCCTTTGGATTACAATCATGTTGGCGGAATGAATTATACTCTCAATCCAAGGTTCCACTGTGTATATGTGGTCTGTCTGTACCTGAGAGAGTATGGTTTGTGGTCGGTCTGTACTTGAGAGTCCAGTCTGCAGTCCGTCTGTACCTGAGACAGTGTGGATCCTCTAGTTGCATCAACAGCAGCTTCACTCCTGAGGCTCCTGGATGGTTGTAGCTCAGGTCCAGCTCTCTCAGATGGGAGGGGTTGGAGCTCAGAGCTGAGGCCAGAGAAGCACAGCCTTCCTCTGTGACCAGACAACCTGACAGCCTGAACACACACAGACATGTTTCCATCACTTCATAGGACAACACACTGACTTACAATCATTTCCTGGAGATGTATCATCACCTGAAACCAGAACTACACCCTGAAATGTACTGACATCTGTTCTGGGGATTCATGTACACACACACA
>NW_018128212.1:498106-499901 GCF_001952655.1 Monopterus albus
ATTTCTAGTCATGGCAGATATTGAACAGTGGCTGGATGATGTTTCTAATCAGAGACAACAGAGGCCTTAGCTTTGATTTCCAGCCATCAGCACAGAGTCTTCATCATCATGTTATTCTGAGCTGCAGTGATGGAATCAAAGTCTCAAAGCATCAACACTGTCAGGAATCCTGTCCTTGTTCTTAAAGCTGCACTTTAACTATCTAAAACACTGCTGTTTTGTTCAAAGCCATGAACTGTGCCTGAGCCCACATCCCAGCCCTTCAGGGTCTTTTTAGAAGGCAGCCAACCCTCCAGCCTCCAGTTTGTGTCTCTGGGAACTATAATCAGGCTTTTCATGGTCGGAGTGTTTCTCACTCTGCTGACAGAGCTGTGTCCAGGGGAGATGACAGGGTTTACAGAGGAGACAGGGACGGTGAGGTCAGTAGTCATGGTGGCAGTGTCATCAGGAGACACAGCATCTCTGTCCACAGATATGCTGATGACACTCCGCTCTATGTGGCCGTGCCTCCTGACCACACCGGGACCAGTGACTCACCAAAAACCTTGGCACTGAGGTTTTACTCTGACTGGAACTTCCTGCACATCTCATTTGTAGGCTGTCGCAGAAACAGCATCTGATCATTGGAAGAACACTGCGACAGTGAGGCCATGTTTGTGTCTGAGCACCACAGAAACTAATGCAGACTTTTAGAACTAGCAGGCCAGACTATTGGAACAATCTGCTCTCTGATCCACCAAAGCTCCAGTTCATACAAAATCCAGAGTCCTGCTGCATGAGTGCTGCCCCAGACCAGAAGGACAGCACACATAATGCCCATCTTAAAGTCTGACACTGGTTGCCTGGTGGCTTCCACAGACTGGACTGGAAGGTTTTCTGTTAGTCTGTGAGCCACCACAAGGTCTTTGATCAGACTGTCAGAAATGCTGAGAAATGATGAACTGAGAAGGCCCCTGGAATCCTCAGTTTCTTCTCTTTTAGCTGCCAACATCTGTTTTAGTCGACATATTTCCAATGCAGCTGCTCACATGAACTTAAGACCAGACACTGGGATTAACTCAATGAGGCAACAGAGCTAAAGAAACCACAACTTTCTGATCAATAAAAAAGTTCACCTGGAACGAAACAGTAAAAAGGACTGAACACAGAGAAAAAGCTGAGTCCTCACCTGAGAGTTCCCATTTCACAACGTGGACTCCCCAGTCCAGCAGACAACGGCTCCACTCCTGAGTCCTGCAGGTCGTTGTTACTCAGGTCCAGGTGTCTCTGACTAGAGGACTGGAAGCTGAGAACTGAGGACAGAGCTTCATAGCTTCTCTCTGACAGGTTACAGCTGCTCAGCCTGGAGGGAAACCAGCAAAACCATAGTTACAAACATCAACTTTTTGTCTTGACTAAAGACAAAGATCAACTTAACCTGGACTGGTCTATGTGCACGTACAGAGCTTTGTTGGAGGCTCTGACCACAGGCAGCAGCCTCAGAAGAGCCTCCTCTGACGCAGAGTATTTCTTCAGGTCAAACACATCCATATCTTTGTCTGATGACAGTAAGATGAAGACCAGAGCCGACCACCTCATCTCTGAACCTCTTCCTGAAGTACTGGTCCTTCTGAGGGTCAGTGAACCCTCTGACCTCTGTCACCATGTCCACACACACAGAAGGGATCTGATTGGCTGCTGCAGGTCGTGTGGTTATCCAGAGGTGAGCAGAGGGAAGCAGGTTCCCCCTGATGAGGTTTGTCAGCAGCACATCCACTGAGGTGGACTCTGTGACATCAGTCAGGACCTCAGTGCC
>NW_018128212.1:500617-501535 GCF_001952655.1 Monopterus albus
CTCCCTCTGACTCTCTAAGCATTCTGGGTAATCTGGACTCAGGACCCTCTGGATCTTCTTCAGCTCGTTCTTCACAAAAGTGACCATGTTCTCCTCCAGCAGCTGGAACAGAATGAGAAAGTGAACAGTGAAGTGAAACTGGTCCAACCCAACATGTGACTCCTGTGTGGGTCTGAAGGCTGCTGGTCTGAACACAGCAGCATGGAGTCTGTCAGGACCTGAGTGGGTGTTTAGTGTTCACTCTGTGTGCTGTGTGGTTCCTAGGACAAGGTGTGAGTGCACATGTACACACCATAAATATGGAGTCCAGGTCTGGCTGATGCTGCTGTGCAGACTGATCACTGTGAACCCCTGAGCTCTGCTGCTGAACTCTGGCAAGGAAACAGAGACTTGAAGGAAAAGCCAGGACTCACATCTGACCCAACTTATTAAAGGTGACTGATGAGGTCAGACTCCTGCAGCGATGACATGAGCATTGTTTGTGACTTAGATGAAGATCAGGTCACATTTTATGACCAAATCATATAGAAATTTATTGACCTAAAAAAAGCATTTGACACAATCAATCATGAATTATTAATGGACAAGTTAGAAAAATATGGGATCAGAGGAATGGTTCTGAAATGGATTAAAAGTTATTTGACACAGAGGCATCAATTTGTGAAGTTGGGTGAATACCAATCGAGTGAGCTGGACATTGTATGTGGAGTGCCTCAGGGTTCTCTTTTGGGACCTAAATTATTTATACTATACATTAATGATATATACAAGGTTTCTGATTTAGTGAAAGTGGTTTTGTTTGCTGATGACACTACCATATGGGCATCCGGGGATAGCCTACAGCAACTCTCTGGACAGGTTTCACAGGAACTTGAGAAGATAAAGAAATGGTGTGATAGTAATATTCTATCTCTGAAT
>NW_018128212.1:504780-508186 GCF_001952655.1 Monopterus albus
TACTGCTTGCAAACCAATGATGGTAAGATGATGTCATGGGGTAGGACTAGATAAGTCTAACTTCTTCCTACTCCGTTCAAGCATGTACTAGGTATAAGCAAATTGATAATGGATTAGCATTTGTGGATATGTGTGAAATTATGTGTGTTGACATATCGACTGTCTTTACATGCTTGAAAGAATAAAATCAATCAAACAATCAATCAAAAAAATCCAGGTCACTCCAAATTTGTTTACATTTTTATGCCACTGTAACTGGGGTGTGTGTGTGTGTGTGTGTAATACATCATGTTTTTAATTCATTACAGATGTAGACAGAACCACTGTGACCAACCCAAAGCAAATTACTGGCCCCAGACAGTTCACTTCATTCAGCCCCTGATTTGTTCACCTCCTAGAAACGCCCCTGGACACAGGTGTTGTTAAAGTCCACGTGTCTCTGGGTGCCCCCACCCACCCCCACCCCCTTCCCCGTGGCAACATGTCTGACAGCAGTGTGTGAGATCCAGCTGCTGTCTGTAGGAGAGGCAGATAATAACAAGGTTAAAATAATTATTACCTTGTATCAGCACATTGTTCAGATTTAAAGTTATAAGGCTCATCCTTAGACCAGTCACTCTTCATGGACACACAGCTGGGTTCAGGAAAGTCTGGTCTCTGCTGCCACCTCCTGATACAAACAAACAAGTGACAAATGAAAAGTAGATTGAACCTGAAAACAGCAGGCAACTGACAGACGAGTTGTTCAGGAGTCAAGAGGGAGGAAGAAACCAGGGTGTTTTCCAGGAGCTGTATGGCTCGGTAACAATCTGTTCTCAGGAACTACATATAGGTCTACACACGGCCATGCTGGCCACAGCAGCTGCTGTCCTGCTCAGCCCCCAGAGGGAAGAACTCAGCGTCACATGGCTTTGACTCTGGACACAGGACAAATATCAGGTCTTCATCTGACATGAAGAACTTACAGCTGCTGAAGACATTTTGTACCAAAGCTGGTTTACGGCAACATGCGAGGCTGCTCCCACTGACTTTGTCTCAGTGTACGGGGCAGGGCCTGAACTCAACACCGACTGACATCATGCCAATGAAAAATGAAGGGAGCATCATGATGTGGGGCTGCGTTGCTGCCTCTGGACCTGGACGCCTGCCATCGTGGAGGGGAACATAAGATCCCAGGTTTATCAGGGAATCCTACAGGATAATGTCAGGGTGGCTGTCAGCCAGCTGAGCCTCAGTAGGAGCTGGGTGATGCAGCAGTGATACAGTGGCCCTAAACAGTGAAGGAAATCAATGACAGAACGGCTTCAGAACAAGAAAATCTACCATGTGGAGTGACCCAGTCTGAGCCCAGGCCTCGACCCAATAGAGATGCTGTGGACTGAGCTCAGAGAGCCGTTCACACCAGACATCCTGGGAATCTGTCAGAGCTGAAGCAGCTCTGTGAGGAAGAACGGTCCAGAGTTCCTTCTGAATGTTGTGCAGGTCTGATCCACAGCTACAGGAGGCGCTGCTTGGAGGTTAATGCTGCTAAAGGAGCCTCAACCAGTTATAGACAAAGGTTCACTGACTTTCTCCACCAGCACTTTGAATGTTTAATGGCTGGTTCAATGGAGATGTGAAAAGTTATAACGGTGTGTGTGGTATTAGCTTCAGCACATTGTGTTTGTCTGTTGTTTGTGACTTAGATGATCACGTCACATTTTATGACCAAATCATGTAGAAATCCAGGTCACTTCAAATGATTTGTTTACTTTTTTATGCCACTTGTGGATGCCAGCATAGCAGATGCTGGTATGTCATTATGTTTAAGGTCACTTCACTCTGAATTTAATGTATGTTAAAAGATTTAAAAGATCACTTCACACTAAGATTGATGTTTTGATTTTTTTCTTAACACCCACAATGTGTAACTCATAAATGTATGGTCTCAGGACCTGTAATTATTTTGTGCACTACTTATCAGCTAGCTTTAATGAGTCGTGAGCAAGCTTATCAGTTCAGCTTGCATAGTCTGCAGAAGTTACTTCCAGCACTCATAAATGTGTCTTGTGTGAGAAGGAAAAGGGAGTGCGGCACCCAGGCACCTGGCGGCCCCACTCAGTATCAAGGTCTTGCTGTCCTTTTGCTGTAGCAAGGCAGCTGGGGAAGTCGTTATAATGTAAGATAACAGTATGAGTTTCAATGGATGTGTATTGTACTACTTGGGTATAAAGGGACTGCCCTTTTGCCAGTGACTCAGAGAACTCAGAGAACTCTGTGCATTTCTGCCAAGTTGTGTATGATTTCTCTCCATGCATGAAATAAAGAATCATTTAAAGCTACTCTTCAGTCTCCAGACATCTTCTTTGGGTCCTGTCTAAGTCCCCTACCACACACTGTAACTGGTGTGTGTGTGTGTGTGTGTGTGTGTGTAATACACCATGTTTTTAATTCATTACAGATGTAGGCAGAACCACTGTGACCAGAAAAAAAAAAAGAACCACTGTGACCAGCCCAAAGCAAATTACTGGCCCCACTCTGCCCCTGATCTGTTCACCTCCTAGAAACACCCCTGGACACAGGTGTTGTTAACACTAGAACCGCCAAGAGGTCATTTTGACCTCCATTACTCCTAATGCAAAAATGGTAAATAGACTGCACTTGTATAGCCATATGTGGTGAGAGTTGGTTTAGTGGCCACATGTTGTTACCGTAGAAAACCGTAAGTGTGGGGTGGGGTTAGGCTTGTGAGACAAAAACCGCATGGTGTATGCTGGGATGTTCAATAAATAAAGAGTATGTTACACTAAGAAAGAGGGTTATCTTCTTCCGTAACATGACACCATATAAATTATATATCCAGTCAGATACACAGCTTAAAACACTTTACAGTAATGCCTCACATTCCCCCATTCTTACACACATACATACTTTCCAAAATTAACAATAGGCGTTGCTAGGCAACCAAGATACAAAGTGAGTATAGTGTAGTGATGAACCTGATGCGGCCTTACCTGGGTAAGGGGAGAAACGTCACTACAGACAACTTTTTTACATCACTCCCCCTTGTTCATAAACTCCTAGTAAAGAACACCAGCCTGGTAGGCACTGTGAACAAAAACAGGCATTCACTCCCACCTTCTGTGCCTCAGAAAGCACCACTGCATGACATCAAAGTGATGAAGAGTGACAAGACAATACTTACAATATACCAGGGCAAGGTGAACAAAAATGTGTGCATCCTCAGCACAATGCACCAGACGGTGGACGTGGAAAGTGACAGCCAGACACAGTGCACTAATATAACAAGACCAAGGTGTGAGTGCACGTCCTGGATAAAATGATCAGACAATACTCCACAAGAGCCGCCACCCACAGATGGCCAGTCGTCGTCTTCTATAACATGTTGGACCTGGCTGGCATCAAT
>NW_018128212.1:508403-517104 GCF_001952655.1 Monopterus albus
GGGAACTGCGCCTTAACCACTAGCCTACCAGGGACGGCTAGTGTACAGTCAAAACGCACTGCAAAACAAAACTGTCAAATTGTGCGTCAAGTGCCAGCGACCTGTGTGTGGTCAGTGTCAAGGTCTTCAGTGTTTGTGCTGGTTGTGAGTAAGCTGTATGGCAGAACTTGGAGCGGAATAGGCCTGTAGTTCCCAAACATTTTTGACCAAGGCTATCTTTCTTTGTAAATATATCTGAATTCATGTTCATTTCTCATGAAAGCAATGGACTGTTATTATTGTAATGTTCAGTGTTGTGACCAAACATTCCTGTAATAGACTTCTAATTTGCAATTATAAAGCCTGAAGTGGTGCCAGGTCAAAATGACCTCCCAGCGGTTCTAGGAGGTACTGCATCATTGGTGGTTCTAGTGTTAAAGTCCACATGTCTCCTGGTGCCCCCTTCCCAACATGTCTGACAGCAGCGTGTGAGATCCAGCTGCTATCTGCTCAACCATTCAGGAAGTCAGGGCCCAGCTCACTAGTGTGACTCACCTGGCACCTTTAAAGCCTGAGCATCCTCTGTTTGTTTACAAGGTACCAACAACAACTGTGGAACTGATGGAGGAAGATGAGCAGCTTCCTCAGCAGGTAGTTCAGTCCTGAAACAAGACATGAATCACCTCTGTAGGAGAGGCAGATAATAACAAGGTTAAAATAATTATTACCTTGTATCAGCACATTGTTCAGATTTAAAGTTATAAGGCTCATCCTTAGACCAGTCACTCTTCATGGACACACAGCTGGGTTCGGGAAAGTCTCTGCTGCCACCTCCTGATACAAACAAACAAGTGTGAAATGAATGAAAATTAGATTGAACCTGAAAGCAGCTGAACTGGGAGCAGACTGGGACCAGTTGAAATGCTGGAAGCAGACAGAAAACCAGTAAGAAGCCAGTGGATGAGTAATGTTCTCCTGTTCACCACCACGTGTCTGATGACAGACGCCGTCTCATCCCAGTCGGCTCTCTGTTCATTCAGTCAGTAGTTAATGAGGAGCTCTGAGCTGCTCCTGAGCAGCTGAGTGTCAGATGTGACAGTGAGTGTGAATCCTGATGGTGCAGTGATGTGTGGTGCTGAGCTCTGACATGGAGAAGAGTCCTGGACAGTCAGAGATCCTCATCTCACCTGGGAGCTGTGCTCTGGCTCTCATGGTCCCCACACAGAGGGCTTTCAGAGGGACAGCCTCCCTCCTCTCTGTCCTCACACCGACTCATGGCAGAGCTGCACTCGGTCAGTACAACAGCAGCACTGACAATGTTCCTGGGAAGATGCTCGGCTGCTGAGTTCACATCCAGTCCCAGAGACTGTGGAGCTTCAGCTGTAGAGGAAACACAGAGAGAAGATGCTGCTGATTCTCCTCCATCAGTCCGTCTGATGTCAGCAGCTTAGCTTCACACACTTACAGTCACCAGACACAACATGCTGAGTGAAGAGGCCACATTAGGCTGTGGGACACTGGGACGGCCATTTCTCCCTTTATTCTGGCTCTGACCAGACCCGACTGGTCTCTGATGAGCCCAGACCATCATCAGCAGACTGCTCACTAATGACACAAACCCCTGCAGCTCCATATCAAACAGGTCAACAGGAGCTTCACTTCAACAGCTCCAACAGTAAAATGCTGCCGACACATGAAGGCATCAGGGACACTGAGCTCATCATGTCTGTTATAGTCCAACGCTCACAGGGGGGTTTTACTGCACCGTGGACTCGGACTCTTGGTACTGGCACTACATGGAGCTGATAGGACGCTGGACTCTGACCTGAGGACAGCTTTCAGTGTAGACCTGGGACTTGTACCAAAGTACTAGTACACTGTGTTCCTGGTACTTTTACTACAGTAGAGAATGTCCTGTTGGAGTCATGCTGTGGTTCTTTGTTCTGTTACAGTTTTTTACACAATAACACTGTCCACAGCCTCAGAGTGTCTGTCAGTAGGGTCGCCTCCTTCACTGGGAACAAATAAGGCTAGAACAACACGTGACATAGAAACAGCTGCACGTGAACTCTATTTCTGTCACGTAGCTCTGCTCCTTCCTGCTACTAGCAGCTGGACACGGTGGCTAACTGTTAGCACAGGGCCGAGCTCTTCTCCAGACAAACAGCAGCTTTTCACACACAAACACCTGCAGGTTCAACTTGTTACAGTACCATGAAACTAAGAGTGAGACAACAGAGCAGCTGGGAGTCATTCACACACCAAAAACCAGCACTTATCAAAGCTTCACATGGAGAAAAGACCTGCTGCCAACACGGAGAGAGTGAAAGTAAAAACAACACACATGGAACAGGAAATAACCAGAGACAGAGAGAGAGAGAGAGAGAGACAGAGAGAGAGAGCTGGAATGTGGACAAACTTTACTGCAAACTTTACTTCATCATGTTACACAACAACAGGACACAAATAGCAGCACCGTGATCATTCTAACGTCAGTGGAACATGATCACCAGTCTTGGGGAAACTACTTTGAAAATGTAGTTTTGCAAACTATCAGTTACTTCACACTGGAAGAAGTTAAACTACAGCAAAGTTCCTCTAGAGGGAAATGGAGTTTGGTAAACTAATGTTATTTAGACAAAGTACTTACTTTGTAAAAATATGATCAAACTGACCGTGTATAAAACTATAACATAAAAACTGTCACATGCCAGCAAACAGATCCCACTCAGCTGAGTTTATTTACATGAGACAGTATTTATTGTAAACAGATTTGGATTTTGTACTGTGTGTATATGAGTCTGTTGTGTAACCTTTCAGTTTTTCAGCATCTGATTTGTTCGACCTTCCAAAATATGGCAGATTTCAGCATCCATTTCCTCTTCATCGTTCTCAGGTACACAATCCATTGAAATATTTTGCACATGGCGTCCATTCCTTCCAAAAAAAAGCTTAAATATTGATTCAATGCACGTTTTCCACTGTGTGATGGTCCATCCCAGATGCATCTGAGCCGAAAGGGCTTCCTTTTGGCACAGTAGTTTTAAGCAGCATTTATGGATGTAACTACATATTGTAGTGCCTGACACAGGTGAGCCAAAGTCATCCTGAGCCCATGTGGTTATATCACTTATAGAAGAGAGACGATTCTTGATGCAGTGCCGGAGGGATGGAGAGCTCAATCATCCAGTTTAGGTTTGAACCACTGCTTCGAAACTTGCTTTGGTGCGGAAATAGACACGTGTCTGATGACGAAACTGCTTCGGTCCTCTGAGTGAATGAAGTGGCTAGTTCACACAGTCAATATGCGAGACCTTGCTAGGCGCATAAAAGCACTATATACATGACAGATCCTCCCTTGTGTGACGATCCTCTGACCTACTGGAAAGAGCGCAAAAATGTTTACCCACAATTTTTTTTCCTAGCAAAGCAATACCTACAGTGCCTTGCGAAAGTATTCGGCCCCCTTGAACTTTGCGACCTTTTGCCACATTTCAGGCTTCAAACATAAAGATATAAAACTGTAATTTTTTGCGAAGAATCAACAACAAGTGGGACACAATCATGAAGTGGAACGAAATTTATTGGATATGTCAAACTTTTTTAACAAATAAAAAACTGAAAAATTGGGCGTGCAAAATTATTCAACCCCCTTAAGTTAATACGTTGTAGCGCCACCTTTTGCTGCGATTACAGCTGTAAATCGCTTGGGGTATGTCTCTATCAGTTTTGCACATCGAGAGACTGAAATTTTTGCCCATGCCTCCTTGCAAAACAGCTCGAGCTCAGTGAGGTTGGATGGAGAGCAAATGGAAGGAGTATCAGACCACTGCAAATCTACCAAGACCTGGCCGTCCCTCTAAACTTTCAGCTCATACAAGGAGAAGACTGATCAGAGATGCAGCCAAGAGGCCCATGATCACTCTGGATGAACTGCAGAGATCTACAGCTGAGGTGGGAGACTCTGTCCATAGGACAACAATCAGTCGTATACTGCACAAATCTGGCCTTTATGGAAGAGTGGCAAGAAGAAAGCCATTTCTTAAAGATATCCATAAAAAGTGTCGTTTAAAGTTTGCCACAAGCCACCTGGGAGACGCACCAAACATGTGGAAGAAGGTGCTCTGGTCAGATGAAACCAAAATCGAACTTTTTGGCAACAATGCAAAACGTTATGTTTGGCGTAAAAGCAACACAGCTCATCACCCTGAACACACCATCCCCATTGTCAAACATGGTGGTGGCAGCATCCTGGTTTGGGCCTGCTTTTCTTCAGCAGGGACAGGGAAGATGGTTAAAATTGATGGGAAGATGGATGGAGCCAAATACAGGACCATTCTGGAAGGAAACCTGATGGAGTCTGCAAAAGACCTGAGACTGGGATGGAGATTTGTCTTCCAACAAGACAATGATCCAAAACATAAAGCAAAATCTACAATGGAATGGTTCACAAATAAACATATCCAGGTGTTAGAATGGCCAAGTCAAAGTCCAGACCTGAATCCACTCGAGAATCTGTGGAAAGAACTGAAAACTGCTGTTCACAAATGCTCTCCATCCAACCTCACTGAGCTCGAGCTGTTTTGCAAGGAGGCATGGGCAAAAATTTCAGTCTCTCGATGTGCAAAACTGATAGAGACATACCCCAAGTGACTTACAGCTGTAATCGCAGCAAAAGGTGGCGCTACCAAGTATTAACTTAAGGGGGCTGAATAATTTTGCATGCCCAATTTTTCAGTTTTTTATTTGTTAAAAAAGTTTGAAATATCCAATAAATTTCGTTCCACTTCATGATTGTGTCCCACTTGTTGTTGATTCTTCACAAAAAATTACAGTTTTATATCTTTATGTTTGAAGCCTGAAATGTGGCAAAAGGTCGCAAAGTTCAAGGGGGCCGAATACTTTCGCAAGGCACTGTATATGCACCAGCCTCATCAGTGCCATGTGAATGTGTGTTTTCGAAAGCTGGAGAAGTTGTCAGCAAGAAAAGACACCGGCTCAGTCCAAAAACAGTGGAAAAATGATTGTTTCTCAATAGAAATCTTTGAATCTCCATCCCATGTACATAATTACACCCTACCATCTTACTACACTACATACGTTTATAGAATCAATTGGCTGATCAATCAATCTTTACAAACATGTACAGTATTTACATCATTCACACAAGGCCTAATTACACTCATCACATAATTCGGACATTGTTTTGCTGTCTATTTCGCCAAGAGAAGTCACTGAAACGAACCTTTGACTGAATGAACCTGTGTTCGGCACAATTGATGAAGTGGTTCAATACTGGTTCATTGCTTCATTTGGACATCACTAGAACAGGGCCATCCCCTCTCAACTTTGTGTCGTAAGACTGGCCGCTTAGGTCTTTGTCATCTGTGTGTAAAGAGGGACTCTTGGTCTTTGATCAAGACACAGTTTACATGGATCGCTGCAGGTTGCGCAATTTATTCAAGGAGTCGTTTCTTTTCACATTCCACAACCATTTCATAGGATTTTTTTCCTAATGCTAAATTGTCGTGCCATGCCATCTGAAAAAAATAAGCCTCGATCATGTCATCGAGGTTACAACAAAAACCCTGTTACAAAACTGGAGTAGTGTGTTTACTGGGCAGGGGAAATGGTGCTATTAAGCTTTATTATGTGTGGGACAGTGCTCTAAGAGTTCGACTCAAACTAGGACCTAAATGCCAGGTTATCACAGCACCCATTGCTTCAATTTAGAATTTTGTACCAGAACTTTATAAAACTCTTAACCCTAAAGTGGGAGTGTCCTTTGAATGAATGCTTATTGGAGTAAAATAGGTTGGTTTGATAGAAGTAGCCATTTATTGTTAATATGTTTTGGATTAGAAAATGAGTAACAAGTATTCTCAGTTCGGCTAAAACTGATAATTAAATCTGAACATTGCTGCAACATCTCAGAAAACCAAAATGACAAAATTTGACTGTGTATTCCAAATGAACAAGTTTTGCAAACTTTTTGGGACTCGTTTCCCAACGTCATACACCTGTAACCTCCAATTAATTCCCCACACTATGCAGCCTTTCCTCTACACTTCAGTTTATGATTCATATTAAGTTATACACAGTTACATAGACATGCCAACTGAAGATAATTTTACACATCACATTTGTGGATGTACATAAATTTCACTCATCCTGCTGATATAAAATAGTGAAAAATGTTTCCCCAGAAAAGACAAAATGTTTAATATTCTCTTTAGAATGGGATTCTTGTCAGTGTGCAGAAGCTTTTGAAACTGCATTAAGACAGTCATGGAGCTGCAACAGTTTTCTAAGAATCTCAGGAAAACAATACAGCATCTGTTCACACTTAAAAAAAAAAAATTAAATAAATCACAGTACTGACAAACTGACAAACATAAGCTGTAGTACTGATCAGCTGTTCAGCAAATGTAGAACTAAAATGCATCATATCAGAGTTGGACAACACAAAGTGAAGTATTCTGAGAACCAAGTCCAGCACAGATCATGTGGATGAGTTGGCTCCCATCACCAGGGACCTCTGCACCAGTGAGGAAACAGTCATGCTACACCTTCTTGGGTACATTAGTGATAATGGGTTTAGGCCGCGTCTTAAAGATCAGCTTCCGTTTGATGAGGGCAGACACAGAGTAAGAGGAGGAGGTGGACCCTCTCTGGTCCGTTTCAATAGGCACCTGTGTGGCATCATCACCGTTACTGTTACTGTCGTGGCCACCCACGGTATCCTGTGATTGGCCAGAATGCTTGGTGAGGACAGCAAAGGGTTTTTCCAGTTTGACCTGTTTCCCATACAGAATATGATGTCCTACAATCAGCACCGGCACCCCCTGGTGGAGGGAAGAAGAAATGAAAAGTAAAATGAAAGTTAACTAATTGCATCCATGTTTATCCTTGCTTCTTAACCCCACCTATGGTGGATGCAAGGAAAAAACTCAAGGAGAAAATACAAGGAGAGAGAGAAATAGAGGAAAGACATCCGGATACATGAGACATCCTTTATTTCGATCATTCATCTGAAACTTCCAGTCATCAATTGATTTCCAATAAATGTTCATGTTTGTGCTGATGGACCCTTTTAGATTTATGATCACCTGGTGTTGAACAGTGTACAAGTTCTGCTCTATCCAGTGAGAGAACAGGGCCCTTAGTGGCTAGTTCTGGGGTCAATGCACTACAGATCGTTAATCATACGTTTTCACCTATAAATACTGATAATTGGTCAGATTGTGTTACAGATTTATTTCTTCTTTTTGCTAAAGTGTGTCCATCACTGGAGCACAGCTGGGAGCAAGAGTAAGTGAAACAGTGAACTAAACTGAAACCTGAACTGTGTTTTGGAGACTTATATGAAACTGTAGGGCTGTACCCGACTAAGAATGCTACAGTCAGCTGTTCAGTGTGACCATTCAGAAAACTGGCATAAATATCAGTGATGATTTTGACCACATTAACATCATTTAAAAATGAAAAAGAGTGACAGGAACATATTACTGAACATTTAAAAATCAATTAGACAGGTACATATGATATAAAATTGAAATGGCCACCTATTGACACTGATGATCTATGTCATGTTGCCATGTGGATTGTGTCAGAATAATGAGACAGGCAGCACACTTGTATTTTTGTTGAAACATTGCAGTTATAGGCATTTTTTTCTTCTGAGACATGGTTATAGCCTAGTTTACCAACAAGTCTAAGCTTCCCCCCCAGTTAACCACAGTGTATGTTGTTACTGTACGTTCGATGTGTGCCAGCTTGCACTGCTAACGAGTCCGATTTATAATTCCTCATTGAAATGTTGTCCCCACACATTTTTATCTTTGTAGTCCTGTTCAGATGGATGCATGCCATAGAAATAATTGGTAAATGGCTGTGCACTGTGCTTTAACGGGGATGGGTAAACAAAATGGACTCGCATATCATTAGGCTACGCAAAACCAAGCACATGGTTGCAACGGTCTTTTCTCTTGTACAAGTAGACCACAATGTTTGAAAACACTTCTAATAAAGTACAAATCTAACCTTTATGTGGCTGCTCTTAGTGGGCTTTGTTGTCCTATCGATACACAATACTGGATTCACAAGAATGAGACGACAATATTTTAATATTATTTTTAAGAAATCTTCAGTGACACAGTATATGACTGGAAAAATTGTTTTATTTGGCTGAGTCACAAAATGCAAAATAATCTCTCTATTGTCTATCAATGCAGATACACTGGTGGTAGAACTGGTGCTAAGGTAGAGTAGGCTACGTTGGCAGCAGGGCTAACCAAAACACAATGGAAAATCAGGCTGAAAATGTGAATGAAGCCACTCACATCGACTCGTCACAATGTGGCCGTATCAAACCTACAACACTCGACCTGCAACCCCTCACCTGCCAACCAATGTAGCCCTGTGCATTAAAATACAGGAGTTTTCGCTGGATCAATGTGAACGTATGGTTACACGCCGTAAATCGAGAGCTCTCGATTTACTGGTCAATCTACGTTCCGACTCTCACCTATGGTCATGAACTTTCGGTCATGACCGAAAGGGCAAGATCCCGGATACAGGCGGCTGAAATGAGCTTTCTCCGCAGGGCGGCCGGGCGCACCCTTATAGATAGGGTGAGGAGCTCGGTCACCCGGGAGGAGCTCAGAGTAGAACCGCTGCTCCTCCACATCGAGAGGAGCCAGCTGAGGTGGCTCGGGCATCT
>NW_018128212.1:517230-519949 GCF_001952655.1 Monopterus albus
CATTCCCCCGGAGGAGCTGGAGGAAGTGTCTGGAGAGAGGGAGGTCTGGGCATCTTTGCTTAGACTGCTGCCCCCGCGACCCGGCCCCGGATAAGCGGAAGAAAATGGATGGATGGATGGATGGGTTACACGCCGTCATACTGGCTTGGTTCTGTTATGTACTGATATGAGACAGCTTTTGCTGCTACAAGAAATATCATCACATTTTCATATCGTGAGATCTCATTGAACGAGATCTTGACATACCCCTGTTAATTAGAAGGCCACCTGCATTCCATCAAATTTTACTACCTGGGGTTCCTTTGGGAACAGGATTGACAGAAAGTTTTCAGACATAATGTCTAGTTGGGGAAATAAGGTGACCTCAGTGTAATCGGTCCCCAGACGGGTCGGGATGTTTAAATAGAGCTGCAAGAGACTGAGGTCTCAACATTTGAACAGGGCTTCTGGTTGTCAAAAAACTGACAACAGTGAATTTTATCTGAAATAAATAAAGGTATGATATCTTAATCCACAAAAAGGTTTTTTCCTTTACATAGGTGGGGAGATTTAACAAAATAAATAATGTTAGCTAGCTTCTTTTTTTTTTAAGACATGATTTTCTCTAACAGATTCTCAAAATTGGAACAGCTGTTGAATGCCTTTAAAGACAACGTGGGAGTTTATCTGAATAAATAAGGCACAATTATTATTATTTTATCTAGAAAAGGCTTCTGTTTAATTATTTAAGCTTTTTCAATACAGTATTTTCTCTTCCTATAGTAAAAGTGGAGCTTTAGGTTGTCAAAAACGCAGGCCGTCAGCAGCGGCGCTTCATGTTGTGATAAACCCAGAAATAGAGTGGAACAGTCTGTGTATGGAGCAGAAACACAAATGTCTGCAGAAACACAAAACAGTAATATTGAATGAGAATACGTTACAGACTATGGTTTAAAAAAAAAAAAAAAAAAAAAAAAAAAAAAAAAAAAAAACTGTGGATAACTATAATTTTCTTCCAAACAGAGCTGGCACTGCTCGTCCACGTTGCAGCACCTGCTACAGCTGTCATCTGAGTGTAAAATTTTATCCAGGAAAAGATGCCAGTGGTACGTTGTCAGTAACATGGATAAGACATGTCTCTCCATCAACCTAGCCCATCTTATAAATCCAGGGCTGACTGACCATCAGGAAACAGAAAACAGTACACAGATCCATAGGAATGCAGGGTTCACTCCTGATACACCGGTCAGATTGGTACGTGTCTAAATTTGAACATTTGCTGCAAATAAACATCATAAAATTGTTCAGAACATAGGAAAGATCTGGTTTCACAAAGCACATGACCGACCATCAGAGTTAAGGAAAAACCATGTACATCCAACATCTGTTGAGTGAATGACATCAACATCGGACCCGATACCAATACAGGCCCATCTCGAATATTTACAAATTGTTTTTCATATTGAAACTTGTCCATGTGTTGTGGTTAATTAATAAATATAAATAATTAATGAAGTTATGGCTGTTGTGCCACATGCCTAAATGCACAGCTCTCTCACTGGAGGACATCCATGCTGCTTCTGTATGAAAGCTAAAGTTATTTACTAAACTTAGAGGAAAGACCCAAACAGTACAATTAGCTGCAGTCAACAAACAAAACCGCAGCTGCTCTTAATGTTTTGATCGACATTATCAGTGATCTTCATTAATCTGATCTGTAACAGACTTGTCTTCATCGCATTACAAGTTGTGTTAATCAAAAATTGTGACCATGAACCTGGAAACAGAACAAAAATATGCAGCGTGTAAATACTGTCTAGTAGTCTACTTCACCTTTCTTTCACCTGCTTTGAAAACAGAATTAACTAAATGGCAATAACCATTTGTACAAAATACCACTAATTCATCACCACTCCCCACAGTCTCATTTTAAGTTTATGCCTGCCATTTTGACCATAGATTTAAAAAAAACATCTTTTTTTTAATCTATGATTGTCTTTGCATTTTAAAATAAAAATAATTTTAGCACTTGTATTTCTAAAAGGAATCTTCAAATAGCCAAAAATACAATCTAACCACAGGGGTTGCAAGCCAGTGACTTCTGTGCCAGTCTCAGGCCCGGATAAATAGAGAGGGTTGTGTCAGGAAGGGCATCCAGCGTAAAAACACGCCAAATTTAAACATGCGAATCATTAGTACGAATTCCCTACCGGATCGGTCGAGGCCCGGGTTAACAACAACCGCCACCAGTGCTGTTGACCTACAGGGTGCTGGCGGAAATTGGACTACCGTTGGTTAAAGAAGGAGAGGAGGTAGAAGGAGTCGTAGATAGAGAGAGAAAAGGAAAGGCAGAAGTATAGGTCTGAGAATAGGGACTCTTAACGTTGGCACAATGACAGGGAAAGGAAGAAAGCTGGTGGACATGATGGAGAGAAGGAAGGTAGATATACTGTGTGTGCAGGAGACCAGGTAAAAGGGTAGCAAAGCGCATAGCATTGGAGGGGTATACAAACTGTTTTATTATGGTGTGGACAGGAAGAGAAATGGGGTAGGAGTGATCCTGAAGGAGGAGGTGGTGAGGAATGTTTTAGAGGTGAAAAGAGTGTCAGACAGAAGTTGGAAATTAAAGGGGTAATGTTGAATGTAGTCAGTGGTTATGCTCCACAAGTAGGGTGTGAGTTAGAAGAGAAGGAGAGATTCTGGAGTGAGTTAGATGAGGTGATGGAGAGTATTCCCAGAG
>NW_018128212.1:520307-520785 GCF_001952655.1 Monopterus albus
AGAAAAGAAGACCAAGTGGTGGAAAGAAAGAATGTCGTGAGAAATTCAGACAGAAGTAGAGACAGGATTTGGGTGGTCAGGAAGAACTTCCAGATGACTGGGAAACTACAGCAGGGAGACAGGTAGGAAGGTGCTAGGTGTGTCATCTGGAAGGAGGAAAGAAGATAAGGAAACATGGTGGTGGAACAGGACAGCATTCAGAGGAAGAGGCTAGCTAGAAAGAAGTAGGACATAGAAAGGGTTGAAGACAGTAGAGTGAAGAGGGAGGTGGCAATGGCCAAACAGAAAGCATATGATGAGTTGTATGCCAGGTTAGACACGAGGGAAGGTGAGAAGGACTTGTACAGATTAGCGAGATAAAGAGCTAGAGAAGGGAAGGATGTGCAACAAATAAGGGCGATTAAAGACAGAGATGCAAAGGTGCTAACAAGTGAGGAGAGTGTGCAGAGAAGATGGAAGGAGTATTTTGAGGAACTGA